>NC_141045.1:35007500-35015000 GCF_052040795.2 Danio rerio | reverse complement strand
ATAGTTCTTATACGTGGCTAAAGTAATTTAAATAATAATTGATCTGATTTACAGAAATTGTGCTATTTTGTGATATATATAGTTGAAGTCAGAATTATTAGCCCCCCGTTTATTTTGTCCCCAATTTCTGTTTAACGGAGAGAAGATTTCTTCTACATTTCTGATCATAGTAGTTTTAATAGCTCATTTCTAATAACTGATTTTTTTTTTATGTTTGCCATGATGACAGTAAATAATATTTGACTAGATATTTTTCAAGACACTTCTATACAGATTAAAGTACATTTAATGGTTTAACTAGGTTAATTAGGTTAACTGGGCAGGTTAGGGTAATTAGGCAAGTTATTGTATAATGATGGTTTGTTCTGTAGACTATCAAACAACTATATAGCTTAAAGGTGCTAATAATTTTGACCCTAAAATGTTTTTAAAAAAATTAAAAACTGCTTTTATTCTAGCCAAAATAAAACAAATAAGAATTTCTCAAGAAGAAAAAATATTATCAGACATGCTGTGAAAATTTCCTTACTCCGTTAAACATCATTTGGGAAATATTTAAAAAAGAAAAAGAAAATTCAAAGGCAAGGCGAATAATTCTGACTTTAACTGTTTATACACATTGTTACATCCCAGAAACTCACCAGTCAGAGGTGGCATATCCGCCTCTGTGACGATCTCTCCTTCCTCTACTGTTGTGTCTATGTGAGGCAGCGGTCTGGGGTTTAGTGCAGGGTCAAAGGTCAGGTCTCGGCCGTCTGTGGTAGTGCTGGTCGGGGTTTCTTCAAGCTGCTCCATGTCAAGCTGCTTCACGATCTCCTCAGCTTCCACCGCCTGGCCTGGGGAATCGGAGCCTGCCGTAGCTGGAGGACGGGGACAGGGCGATTAAAAACAGCCCACACAATTAAAAATGCTGCAATTTCATTAATAAATGCATTGTTTTGGTTCAGTTTGCAGCAGGTGGCACCGGTTTAAACGCAGCAGCTGGACATGACGGTGATGAAGATTCTGCAAGAACGATTAAGCTGAGAAACACTGAAGTTTGATTTAAAAATACTGCTTCTTATATATGCTTCTGTGAATTCTCTGATAGTCTTGATCTGGTTTTATGGTCCTCTTTTAGACTAACAATAAACAGCATTCCCAGTCAATGCTCCAGCTGTTATTCATCCTCGAGTTCAGATCATTTAAAATGGAATTGGTTTTGCTTTAAAAGAGACTCTATAAAACGTCAGATTTGAAGATAATTTAATAAAGACGTCAAAGGGAATATCAAACTCTGAAATTCTGAGGTCATTTGGGCCCAAACAGAGTGTGACAGAGGGACACCCTGAAATATATAAATAAATAAAATGTATATTTAAAATAAATATGATTGTTCAATTCTCAACATTTGATAAATAACTTGTATATAACTAAGATCTTAATGACTAGGTCATAAATATCTTGGTGTCTCTTAGCCACATACAAAACATTCATCAGCTGACAAGTGAGATCACGGGTGCTTACCGTTTTTGTTGGCGGGCGAGAAGAAGCTAAAAACAGGAGAGAAGATGGTGCCCAGGAGAGTGGTGCGAGGCGGACTGCTCGGAGTCTCCGCCTGCACCTCCAGCTTCCCATTGGGCTTCACTGGTTTATTCTGACCTGTCATGGTATCTGAGCAAAAGAGCATGGAAATGTTAAAACACCAAGAAAACAGAGTCTTCATGACACAGCTAAATTATAACCAGGTCTCTGAAACGTACAGTAGCCTGATTACAGGGCTTGAATGTAACTAAATGATTGAATCAGAAAAAAAAAAACATTGCACAACAATAAAACAGTCACAAGGCATTTCAATATGCAAATCACCAACATTTAGCAAGCATTTATAGTAGCAACACTAAAGGCCCTGGTATACCAGAAACAAAGTTATTGTTTGTTCTTCATTTGAGGACGAAAATAAGTTTGAAAAGGCTGGTACACCGTTTCTGAATCTGCTGACACACTCAGGGGTTTTAAATGTGTTGCGCTGCTTGAGTGTTCTGCCAAACATATGATGAGGTGATGAACTGCAAGCTTTGGATGTTAATAACAGGTTTATTTCTTCAAAGCACGGATTGTGTGATCGTTTTGGAGCCCACTAGCTTATAGATATGCTTAAAACTAACATACTGAAACTGACATCTATAAACATTTATTTTAATTTCACAGGAGCTTTAAATTCAACATCCTAATTCACATGTTGTCTTTTGCAGCTTAAAAAAAAAAGAATCATCAACATGAAATCCTTACATTTTGAATCAACTAGATCTCAATTTACATTTGATCCTGAAGTTTAAGAAACAACTACAACACCAAAAATGTATTACTCAAAAACTACAGTTAGTTTAATGTGCATATTTGTGTTATTGTGTTTATCTGAGATATTGCTTATAATTTGTTTATTTTATTCTTGAATTATTGCTTGTGTTTTACTTACTTTGTATATGGAAGAGGAAAATTAATCCAGGTGTCTAAACTGTGATGAGCGTATTTATTAGAATATAACATAAAAACACAATAACTAAAAAAAACATATATATATATATATATATATATATATATATATATATATATATATATATATATATATATATATATATAATTTTTTTTTTTTTTTTTTTTTGCAGAACCAGTAAGAAATGAAAGAAACTACATACACTACCTGACAAAAGTCTTGTCGTCTATCCACGTTTCAGGAACAACACAAAATAAGTTGACTTCTAGTTGATCATTTGGTATTAGAAGTGTCTTATATGAAAGGCAAAGGCCTCTAGATTACGCTTATTTTACCAAAATAAAATATGATCATGCCTTGATTTTTTATTTAACTAGGACAGTAAGATCTGACTTTGGTTAGACAGAAGTCTTGTCACTTAACAGAAATGATGTCCAGTATAAAATATAAAGTCATGCTGCAGTGGAAACAGAATGAATATTGTGTCTGACTCCATCATGAGCTTGGAGGACTGCATCCATACATCTCTGACATGACTCAAATCACTGATTAATAAAGTCATCTGGAATGGCAGAGAAAGCGTTCCTGCAGGACTCCCAGAGTTCATCAAGATTTTTTTAATTCATCTTCAATGCCTCCATCTTACCCCAGACATGCTCAATAATGTTCATATCTGGTGACTGGGCTGGCCAATCCGGGAGCACCTTGACCATCAGGGGCTTTGATGTGGAGGCTGATGTATGAGGAGGAGCCCTATTCTGCTGAAGAATTCACCCTCTCCTGTGGTTTATAATGTAATGCGCAGCACAAATGTCTTGATACCTCAGGCTGCTGATGTTGCCATCAACTCTACAGATCTCTTGCACACCCCATACTGAATTTAAGTCCCAAACCATGATTTTTCCTTCACCAAACTTGACTGATTTTTGTAAGAATCTTGGATACATGCTGGCTCCAAAAGTTCTTCTGCAGTATTTGTTAGAATTGGGATGCAGTAGAAGTCAAGTTATTATTTGTTGCTCTTACAACTGGGATCGACGAAAAGATTTTTGTCAGGTAGTGTATTGCTGTTTTGTTAATAAAATATTAAAAATAGTACTTTCAAACTGAAACTAGTGACATTCAAAATAAACAGTATTTATTATAAACATCAAACCTAAACTAATTTATTTAAAACGTACACTAGTTTTTTCATTAGTATTTAAAAGCATAGTGTGCTATGTGTGTTGTTATTGTATGATTCAGTGGAACACCAATGGTTCATTTTAATAAGAACAGAGAATATTTAAGTTGTCCCAATTTCACATACACTGTTTTTTAACAATAATAATAATAATAATCAAATCTACATACAAATTCAAACTACTCATTTAAAACTCAAAAGTGCATTTTTAAAATACAAAACATGTAATATCACTTGTGTGGTGACACCAAATGTATTAATGTTAGTCTGAGGCCCTGCTCAGCATCTCTTACCTCCATTGACAGGGCCTTTCCTGCGGGTTTTGGGGTTTGCTCTGCTGGGCAGGTTTCCACCGGTCGGAGTGGATGTGATCAGATTACTGTCTGAATCACAGTCAACACGGCTTCTCTTCGCAGGAGTGCACTGCTCCACCTGACACAAAGACAGATCGATCAATGAGTCCTGCCAACGTCAATTAGAGCAGTTAAAACGCATAAACTTCATCTGAATATTAGACATATGCCGATGATAAATATATCTTGATAATGGACAATATTGATATCGTGGACATTCAAAAATACTGTAAATAATTATCTATTAGTTAAACTTATTAGTTAAATTAATAGCTTTTTTAAAGAATATTCAGATTGTTGTATTGGCAGTGGTTGCTCATTACAGCACTTACAGTAAGTGAATTAATTTAAAGCAAACATTTTCATATTAATCTGACCTAGGGCTCTATTTTGACGGTCCATGCGCAAAGCGCAGGGCACAAACGCTTTTAGGGCTTGCCAGAATCCACTTCCTAATTTAAGGATGGAAAAGTCCTCTTTTATCTAAAGGGTTGAGTTTATTTTCTTAATGAGTTATAGGTGTGTTTTGAAAATAAACCAATCAAAGTCTCATCTCCCATTCCATCTCATCAGTTGCGTCGCGCCATGGCACATTTGCTATTTACATGACGTAAAGAAAGTGTAAGTGGAAAAACTGAGCATTTCACTAGCAAGACAACAGTTAAACAGAGCATCTACAGCGCGAGAATGAGAGATAAGGCATCTCATAATTTACTTTCACTCTCGTGGATAGGGAAACCTTGTACGCACAGACATCAATTAGCCTATACATAATTAATTTAGTTTGTTAAGCGCAAATATTTGTTTCAAAACTATTTCTAAATTCAGTTTTAGTTTCCAGTAAACAAATAAATGAACAATAATAACAAAGAGTGGTCAAACAACTGAGTTATATCCTAAAACACATACTGTGCCCCATATGGTCTGAAACCTGACAGGTGGACAAATCTAAGCTTGTTTTTAATAAAACAAATATAAATATGCATATAATAAATAATACTGCTAATAATAATAAAAACATTATACAAAAGCAAATTGAAAGAACTGAAAAAGCCTGCCGAGATGAAGGCATAAAGGCAGTGATTTTTCATATTTATGTAGGCTGGAAAATAATATGTTTTGTAATATTTTAATCATTTATATTTATATCCTATATATTTATCCTTATTATATCCTATATATATCCTTAATATTCTAATTATTTTTCATATGTAAAGATATTTGCATATTGCTCTACATCTTGTATGTATTAAGCAGTGTGTAAGCAAGGCGCACTTTGCGCCGGACAATAGACCGGCTTTGTTCTGGTCTAAAGAACAGACTATTATAGTTTCTCAAAATAGCAAAGCGCCAAAACACGCCTGCTTTTTTAGACCAAAACGCCTATGGGCACACATATGAGCGCAAATGCATTTGCTATTTAAACAGCATGGTGCAAACGTCAAAACGACTCTTGCGCCGAGCTGAAACTAGCAAATAACAATTGTGTCGCGCCTTGCGCCACATAGCGCCACATTGCGCCAGGTATATGATAGGGCCCATAGTCTGTCAGTTTTTTACTAACATCAGTTTATTAAAAACCACAAAACCATATTATTAATCTCAGGTGATTTAATCGTTTAAAAAAAAAGTTAATAACAACAAATAATGTTAATTAGTAACTAATAAAATTCAGTTGTCTATTATTGTCAGTATTTTTCAAGATTACTTTAATGAGCATGCATTCAGAGGCTTATTCATTTTTATTTAGTGTTATATCAGTTTATATAAATAACACACATTAAGCTGCATTCACACCAGACGCGTCAAGCCCGAGTGATTTACATGTTAAGTCAATGCAAACGCGCGAATAGACATCCTGCGGCGCGATAAGGCGTAAATGATGCAAATTGCGCGAATGGCGCGGAGGGAATTGAGCGTTTTGCGCGTTTGACGCGCTTCACTAACGTTTCCCACGAATCTCTCGATTTAGAAAATCTGAACTTCAGCGTACATTCGCGCCGCATTAACCAATCAGAAGCTTGCTCTTGTGGGGGCGTGATTGTGACGTAGAACCTGTTGTTGGTGTTCCGAGAGAAATCCTCCAGCCTTCACTGACAACAGTTCATCAAACTTGGCTTGGCTCAGTCAGAAGCACTGCTGAAAGCCTCAGTCATCCAGGTTAAGTTTCTGGAGGAGTTTATGAGCTCACAGAGCTGGATGCACCTCTGAAAGAATGTAGTGGACTCAGACACGACCCTAAACGTATCGACGCTGTTTTTCAGTCTTCATAAAGCACATAAACACTGTTATTTTCTTCATAAAATCCATGTTAGCCATTTAGCTATGAAGCTAGAGTCTTCGGGCAGACAGAAGCCCTGCCCATCACGCGAATCCGCGTCTGTTCTGATGTGAATTTGACGCAAATGAAGCGGGGTTTGACGCGCGTATGAAGCTAATAAACTCAAATATTCAGGCGGCTATTTACGCACGAAAAGCATGATTTATCCGCGCGTTCCACGTCTGGTGTGAACATAGTATTAGGCTAGTGAATTGCATGCTGAAGGTCCATGTCCATGCACCAGGGCGGCTCTAAGTCTAAGGCCATGGTGCTCCACCGGAAAAAGGTGGTTTGCCATCTTCAGGTTGAAGGAAAGTCCTGAACAACAAATCGTTCTGAACTTCACACTGGAGTCGTTATCAATAAAAATCAATTCATCGCTTAAGCCCTCCTGTTCAAACTATTTGCCTTAGTAATGTTAAATCAAAGTGGTTAAACAAACAAAAAAAAACTACTGGACTTTATTTCTAAATGTATCGTAAAAAAAATATTCAATAATTATCGATACCAAATGATAGGAAACATTATATCGTAATCATTTTTTATTGCTGTATCACCCAGCCCTCTGATATATTGTGCAGCCCTAGTTCAAATCAAACCACACTCAAATTTGAGACGATTTTGAGGAGTTTGAATGCAAACCTTGACGGCGTTGCCTCTGATGAAGCGTTTGATGGTGGAGAAAATGCCCGTGTCTCGCTTCTGCATCTTGGCGTCTTCAGTGGACAAACTGTGCTCCACCTCGGAGTGCTTCCTCTTGGTCTTGACGGTCCGGGCGGACGGGGTGGCGCTCCGCTGCTGAGATGCTTTACGCACTCTCAGCCTCATTGTCCCAAAAGTCACATGTAAGACTGGGAAAGAAAAAACAAAACAGATAATCTACTATGAAAGTGCACCATGCAAATTCAATCCGGCTACATTAAAACGAAACTAATATATGCAGTTCTTAAGGAATTCCATTGCGGAGGACAGTCATGGCAACTCATGAGAAACAATGGGATTTCTCTCCTGCTGGCATTGACTAGAAAGGTCTCCACAGCACCCTACTGGCTTTCTTTAACAGTGTCACAGAAAGAGAGGGAAAACACCAACAAACATCTCAAGAAGATGATGGGTTTAAGCCGACAGCTTGCTGACATCTTGACACAGATGATCTTGCATATGGGAT
>NC_141045.1:34927500-35002500 GCF_052040795.2 Danio rerio | reverse complement strand
GAGATGTTGGCGGACTGTAGCGTTGTGTTATTCAAGTCAGTGTTACTGTGTTGAAGAAAACATCTGTCTGTCTTTTCATCTATCTATCTATCTATCTATCTATCTATCTATCTATCTATCTATCTATCTATCTATCTATCTATCTATCTATCTATCTATCTATCTATCTGTCTATCTGTCTGTCTGTCTGTCTGTCTGTCTGTCTGTCTGTCTGTCTGTCCTTCTGTCTGTCTATCTGTCCATCTGTCTGTTTGTCTATCTGTCTATCTATCTTTCTAACTGTCTGTCAGTCTGTCTATAACTTTCTATCCGTCCGTCCGTACATCTGTCTGTCTATCTATCTATCTATCTGGCTGTCTGTCTTTCTATCTATCTATCTATCTATCTATCTATCTATCTATCTATCTATCTATCTATCTATCTATCTATCTATCTATCTATCTATCTATCTATCTATCTATCTATCTATCTATCTATCTATCTATCTATCTATCTATCTGTCTGTTTGTCTTTCTGTCTGTCTATCCTTCTGTCTGTCTATCTGTCCATCCGTCCGTCCGTCCATCTGTCTGTCTATCTATCTGACTGTCTGTCTTTCTACCTATCTATCTATCTATCTATCTATCTATCTATCTATCTATCTATCTATCTATCTATCTATCTATCTATCTATCTATCTATCTATCTATCTATCTATCTATCCATCTGTCTGTCTGTCTATCCGTCTGCCTGTCTGTCTGTCTGTCTATCCTTCTATCTGTGCCTGTCTGTCTATCTGTCCATCCATCTGTTTGTCTATCTTTCTATCTGTCTATCTATCTAACTGTCTATCTAACTTTCTGTCTGTCCGTCTGTCTGTCTATCTATCTATCTGTCTGTATATCTGTCCATCAGTCTGTCTGTTTGTCTATCTTTCTGTCTATCTGTCTGTCTGTCTATCTATCTGTCCATCCGTGTCTGTATATCTGTCTGCCTGTCTATCTGTCCATCCTTCTGTCTGC
The DNA here is from genome assembly GCF_052040795.2 of Danio rerio. NCBI lineage: Eukaryota > Metazoa > Chordata > Actinopteri > Cypriniformes > Danionidae > Danio > Danio rerio. Next base: position 35,001,499 of record NC_141045.1, on the reverse strand, counting down.
CTGTCTATCTGTCTGCCTATCTATCTATCTATCTATCTATCTATCTATCTATCTATCTATCTATCTATCTATCTATCTATCTATCTATCTATCTATCTATCTATCTATCTATCTATCTATCTATCTATCTATCTATCTATCTGTGTGCCTGTCTGTCTGTTTGTCTATCCTTCTGTCTATCTGTCTGTCTATCTATCTGTCCATCCATCTGTTTGTCTATCTGTCTATCTATCTAACTGTCTATCTAACTTTCTGTCTGTCTATCTATCTATCTATCTGTCTGTATGTCTGTATATCTGTCCATCAGTCTGTCTGTTTGTCTATCTTTCTGTCTATCTGTCTGTCTGTCTATCTATCTGTCCATCCGTCTGTTTGTCTATCTTTCTAATAGTCAGATATCTAATCAGTGAGTGAAAATACAAACTTCATAAAGAACTTGTTTTTTTATTTTCAAACATTGGCATCTGAAATAAAAGAGTTACTCGTGATGTCAAGGACATGATTTTTGTAAAAAGTAATATACAGCACTGTTATAAGAAATTGTTAGCAAACTATATTTTAAAGCAGGCACATCACTGACAGATACATATATTTTTATAATGACAATGAATGCAGCTTTGCTCTGTTGTTCTATTGCTCTATTTCATCCCCAAATGCATCATGGTCCGGTATGGTCCTGGGCCTCCCCAAATCCCCCTTAATATGAAGTAATGAAAGGAAGATACAAAATTAACATGAGGCTAGTTATTAAACATGTTAAGTTGTGTTTAGCATGTGATCAGTACTCACTTGAGGAGTCCGTGCCAATACAAATGAGGCATGACATCAGCTTTCATGTGGTACATGACCCTGCTCTCTTTACTCTGGTCTACAACAGGGAAGGTCTCCAGCGGCTGCCCGTCATAGTCAAACTCTGCCAAAATCACTGTGTTGTAGCTTGTAACCAGAGGACATGAGGTGTAGCCATCATACTGCAACAGACACAACACAAGTAGTAATAAATATAAAGTATAATCATGTGTAAGATTTAATATAAATTAGTAATAGTGCTCAAATAAATGTAGTTTACCTACTCTCACCGGCCACTTTATTAGGTACATCTGTCCAACTGTTTGTTATAACGCAAATTTCTAACCAGCCAATCACATGGCAGCAACTCAATGCATTTAGGCATGTAGACATGTTCAAGACGAGTTCAAACCGAGCATCAGAATGGGGAAGAAAGGGGATTTAAGTGACTTTGAACATGGCATAGTTGTAGGTGCAATACGGGCTGGTCTGAGTATTTCAGAAACTGCTGATCTACTGGGTTTTTCCACACACAATCATCTCTAGGGTTTACAGAGAATAATCCAGAAAAAAGAAAATATCCAGTGAAGGATTAAGGCAGTTCTGAAGGCAAAAAGGGGTCCTACCCTGTACTAGTGAGGTGTACCTAATAAAGTGACCAGTGAGTGTATGTGGATGTGTTTAGTTGTGTACATTCACAGATTTCACCCATACTCATTTGTTTGTGATGGTTTACTCTGCCTTTATTGGGCTGTTTCAAGTTATATTACGAGAAACGAAAGCGAAAGAAAGACAGAGCAACAGTTGTTTTTTTCAACCAGAACTAAACCAGTCAATTTATTGCTCGACTCATTTCCCAAAAATTCTGGGTTCACCCAAAAATTTAAAGTATTATTGTTTACTGACCCTTCACACAGTTTCTTTTTTTTGTTGAACACAGAATAAGATATTCTGAAGAAACATGTAACCCTTGGCTTCCATAGTAGGAGAAACAAATACCATGAAGGTCAAAGTTTCCAGCATTCTTCAAAATATCTTCTTTTGTGTTCAACAGTAGAAAGTGAGTAAATGTTGGCAGTATTTTAATTTTTATCTATCCCTAAAATTATTGCATTCACAATTTGGACAATTAATAAATGCATTATGTATGTACGTATGAATGTACTTGCTATTTTTGTGTCGTTATTTTATAAGGCATACCAGCATGTTACAAGTACTATTTCTGTAACAAGTAGTCATAATGTGCATACTCCGCATGCTGCATTCCACATTCCAATGCACTTGTCTTATATTTCCTGTAATAGTGCAACAGGTGAATATATCAGAAGAAATATCAGCTACATTTAGCAGGTTGTTTATTTACTATAGTTATAGCTATTCTTAAATTTAGTTTTTTGTCTAACTCTATTTCAGGTTTAAATTTATTTAATACTTTTTTTGCCTTTCAAGTTATTGGACAGTAGAGGGCAGACAGTTTCCAGTTCCAGACACAGCAGCAGAGCACAGAGAACAGTTGACTCCTGCAATTGAACACAGAGCTGCTGCGAGTTCTGAAGTTGTATGTGCTAATGTTGATCCGTTTGCATTATTATTTTTGACAGCAAATACTACATTTGATTGCTTATAGAAATCGCACAAGCAAAACGCATCCCTATCACTTTTTTTGTCTGCACATTCCCATGAGGTACTATGAATAAAGTAATTGAGTCACTTCACTACACCTTTAGAAAAACATAAAAAGTGTCTGTATGTATGTGTATATATACATGGGTGTTTCTAGAGTTATTTAAAAAAATATTATTTAAAAAAAATATTTGTATATGTATCTAGGCTCATTTTACAAGTCACTTAGAGTTAAACAGTTGAGTTTTACCATTTTTGAATCGGTTCAGCCGATTTCCAGATCTGGTGGGAGCACTTTTAGCTTAGCTTAGCATAGACCATTGAATCAGATTAGACCATTAGCATCTCATTCAAATTCAAAAAAGTGCCTGAGTTAAAAGTTAAAGCTTGACTCTTTGGTAACATTGCTGCATAATATCATTGCGCCAGGCCCAGAGATCAGCTGAATGTATTCAAGAAACAATAAATATGTACTAGTAAATTGAAAAAGAGTTTATTTCAAATGGATTGTTTTTTTTTAATACTGCACCGTTAATGATGTACATTCGGGAAACACCACTTTTACAGTGGCAATTTGCAAAAACCGAAAAAAAATAAAAAACGTTTTCAATAATAACAGGAAATATTATATTCAAAATATTTGTATGTGTATTTAGGCTCATTTTACAAGTCACCTAGTAAGTTTTATCCTTTCTGAATCGGTTTAGCCTATCTTAGCTTAGCATAGATCATTAAATTGGATTAGACCATTAGCATTAAAAAAAGTGCTTCGATAATTTTCCCATTTAAAGCTTGACTCTTCTGCACTTACATCGTGTAAGACTAATCAAAAAATGGAAAATGGTGATTTTCTAGGTTGATATGACTAGGAACTATATCTGGCGTGGCGAGGCAGTGGCGCAGTAGGTAGTGCTGTCGCCTCACAGCAAGAAGGTCGCTGGGTCGAACCTCGGCTCAGTTGGCGTTTCTGTGTGGAGTTTGCATGTTCTCCCTGCGTTCGCGTGGGTTTCCTCCGGGTGCTCCAGTTTCCCCCACAGTCCAAAGACATGCGGTACAGGTCAATTGGGTAGGCTAAATTGTCCGTAGTGTATGAGTGTGTGTGTGAATGTGTTTGTGGATGTTTCCCAGAGATGGGTTGCGGCTGGAAAACTTGCTGGATAAGTTGGCGGTTCATTCCGCTGTGGCGAACCCGGATTAATAAAGGGACTAAGCCGACAAGAAAATGAATCAATGAATAAATATCTGGTGTAATAAACAAGGAACTTTGTTGCTGTACCATGGCTGCAGCAGGAGCAATGACATTATGCAGTGCCTAAACTAGTCTCCATTTGGGTAGTTTGCAAACATCGCTGCATGATATCATTGTGCCAGGCCCAAAGATCAGCTGAATGTATTCAAGAAACCGTAAAACTCAACTGTTTAACTTCAAGCAAGTTGTAAAATGAGCTTATTTTAGTTTTAAAGTGGATTGTTTCTTTAACGCTGCACCATTAATGGAGTACATTTGGGGAACACCACTTTTACAGTGGCAAACCATTTATCCTTAAACACACTTACCGCCTTATCCGGTGTCTGTTTCTTCAGGATTCTGCTGACAGTTCGGTCGAGGACTGCAGACTGTGCAGCTGTAGAAGATTACAGTCATTGATGATTCGCTCCATCAATTAATTTCAGTAAAACAATCATTAAAGCTCTCGCTAAGAAGATTTACTCAGTCAATGGGAAACCGCCTCACGAAAAAATACTAATAAACGGGTTCTAAACATGGTTCAATACTTCTGATAATTAGCAAATGAGCATTATCTCCTGCTTTTCCCAGAGAAAACCCCAATATAATTACATATTAGCAAAAAAAAAAAACATGGACAATTAGAAAATAAGCTTTTTTTTTTCTCAGTGTTTTACCTACTGCTGCCGCCGTTTTGGATGTAGGTAGATTGGTGCAGTCTCCAATACCAAACACATTGTCGTATGTCTTGTGCTGAAGGGTGTTTTTGTTAACATCCAGCCAGCCGCCGGCGTCATCCAGCAAAGAGCCTTTCAGCACTGCGGGAGGTCCCATCGGAGGGGTAACGTGAAGCATCTCATACTATAATCAAAATAAAGTGTAAGGCAAACTTACAGGGGGGTTTGACTATAATTAATGCCTGATAGACATCAAAACAAAATGCTGGGGGTTGTCTGCCGTTTAAATAGTGGTAAACTGTTTGCACTGATCTGTTTCTTAAAGGGGAGCTACTTTGCAAAAAACACTTTTATAAGGGGTTTAAACAGCCAGCATGTAATGGTAAATATTAATTCATTCATTTTTTTTAATCTCACTTGATCAAAACAGTCTGCAGAAACACTTTGATTGACATTTTCCCTTTATTCATGTCATCAGAGGGGGGAAAGCCCAGCCTATTACTGATGATCTCTCCCTCATTAACATACCAGTAAAAAGCCCTGCATGAGAAGCAGTCTGTCATGACGGTCAGTGACCACCGGAGGGCGCTGTAGTTCACGGACTCTTAGATTTAACTACAGCGCCCAAAAGACTACAAGTGCATACATACCACGCGCATTACACCCGGTCCACGTACACTGAATGGCTCACAGCTGTTTCCTGTTAATTTCCTGGACTATTTATACAACCATTTCACCTCTGTTTGACTGCGTCGTTTGTCTACTTTGACTATCTTGTCTCCGTATTCCAGTAAGTTTAGAGTTTCTGATTCCTGAGCCCTGTCTCTGTTTTGTGTTTCTTGTTTTGTTGTTTATTTGTACTTTACACTTTGGACACCTTGTTTTTCTGTTTGATGCACATTGTAAATAAAACTGCACTTGGATCCGCACCTTTTTGTTCCCGTTTGATCTTGCTAACGTGACGATCAAGAAACACAAAACAGAGACAGGGCTCAGGAATCAGAAACTCTAAACTTACTGGAATACGGAGACAAGATAGACAAAGTAGACAAACGACGCAGTCAAACAGAGGTGAAATGGTTGTATAAATAGTCCAGGAAATTAACAGGAAACAGCTGTGAGCCATTCAGCGTACGTGGACTGGGTGTAATGCGCGTGGTATGTATGAACTTGTAGTCTTTTGGGCGCTGTAGTTAAATCTAAGAGTCCATGAACTACAGCGCCCTCCGGTGGTCACTGGCCGTCATGACACAGTCGTCCACCATTAGAGTTGTAAATCTGCCACTATGCTGACACATAGGCCTTTATTGCTCCACCCTCATTAGAAAAGAGGGCTGGCGGCACAATCACATAAGTTTAAAGCGACAGTCACTAAAATGGCACAATTTGGATCAAAGCCTAAAAGCATCAGTTTCATTGTATATCATAAATTATAAAACATTATTATTTTGGGGTTATTTTGAGATGAAACTTTAAATACACACTCAAAAAGACATCAGAGACTATTTTTACATCTTGTAATAAAAGGCATAATAGGTTGCATTTAAATAATAATACAAATTTAAATATTAAGTTAATTAAAATAGAAATTTGACTGTTCCTATAATGATTTAAACCATTGTCAGTGCATGTTAGGGGTCTGAAATCTGGCAGATCTAGCCAACTGATTAAAAGGCTTATTTTTAAATAAGTCTGTGTGTCTACATACAGCCTAAAAATAAAGTTAGACGCAATAAGGCGCAAGATGTGTTTGGCCTGATTTGCTGCTATTTTCAGACCAGCGCAACTGTAATTTACACATTTTGCACCCCGTTGTTTAAATAGCAAATCCATTTGCACACCTTTGTGTACTCATGAGTGTGCCGGTCTAGAAAGGAGGTGTGTTAAGGCGCATTGTTGGCATGTAGCTATTTTGAGAAAATGAAATAGGCCACGCCTTTGACCAAGTAAAAGCAGGTCCAAAGTCCACGTTAGTTATGCGCGTAGTCAAACGCTTAATACACATGATGTACAGCAACACACAAAAATCTTTACATGTGGAAAAATAACAGATTAAAATGTTACAAAAATGACTATTCACTACATAAATAAAAAAAAAAAACACTGCCTCCATGCCTTTTTCATGTCCGGGGGGCTTTTTTCAGTTTATTCATGACAATTTGCATTTGTATAATGTTGTTATTATAATTATTATTATTATTATTTATTATATGCATATTTATATTTGTTTTAATAAAAACAAGTTTAGATTTGTCTGTCAGGTTTTGGAGACGTCTGCATCACTATATGGGGAATAGGATGTGTGTTTGGATATACTATTAGTATGCCCACACGGAATCTGCGCACACAGAAATCTGCTGATTTTTAGCCCATCATTGAGTCTTTGTAATTACTTGTATTGTAATTGTGTGTAAATTTATATTTGTTCTGTTTTTAAATTAATTTCAGTAATATCATTGTGATATAATAATAATAATAATATTAAAATGTTCATATGATTTATTTAAAATACAGTTGTAAAGTAATATTTTTTGTCTTTTAGTAGATTTATTATATGAGACTTGCTTTGTTTACCAAATAAGTGGATCTAACTAGATTTGCATTGTAAACATTAAATAAAAGTAAAACATTTATTATTTTTTTATTTCATATATTAAGTTTTAAGTTATGATATTCCTAAATTCAATCCGCAGAGTTTTTACAAGACTCTCAGCAGAAATGGCAAAAAATGTCCTCAGATTCTGTCTGGCCCTGGATAGAACTCAGTTTTTTGACCACACTTCGTTATTATTATTCATTTATTTATTTGCTGGAAATTAGAACTGCATTTAACACACAGTGCACAAACAGTGGCTACCTTGAAAACCTCTGTCTCCCCAGGTTTGTCCAGATTCTCAAACACCGCTTCCTGTTTGTCGGCTCTAACCTCGATGAGGTTGTGTCTGAGGTTCACATTAAGGTCCCGTTTCTTCACAATCTCCCACAACGCATCAGCGTATTTCTTGACGCCAAACAGCACTGGTAAGGAGGTGTTGAAAATAATGTTGGCTTTGGACCTTTTTCCAGTCTAAAAAAAAAGAAAAAGGAAAAAACATGATCTCTACTGAATGATTACTATATAAGCACATGGTGATTCTAGACACGTCGAATAATAGCATTGCATTACAATGGTAAAAGTTTATGGTTTTATCATGGTTTTTGGTCAAAGGCAGGGCGTTGCCTTTGTTTGTGTACACAAAACATGGCATTACCATAGAACATGTCCAATATACATGTTTATTATCATGACTTATGGCAAAAACATGTTATTATCCATGTTCATGTCCACAAAACATAGTATAGTCATTGTCTGTGTCCATATTTGTTTTTTACCATGGTGCATTTCCCAAATATATTGCATTACTATGATTTATGGCCAAAAAATGATATAAACATTGTTAATGTCAACAAAACATGGTATTACCATGGTGCATTTCCCAAATATATTGCTTTACCATCATTTATGGCCAAACAAATGATATAACCCTTGTAAATATCCACAAAACATGGCATTACCATGGTGCATTTCCCAAATATATTGTATTACAATGATTAATGGCCAATAAATGATATAACCCTTGTAAATGTCCACATAACATGATATTACCATGGTGTATTTCCTAAATATACTGTATTACCATGGTCTATGGCCAAGAAATGATATAACCCATGTAAATGTCCACAAAACATGGTATTACCATGGTGCATTTCCCAAATATATTATATTACTATAGTATATGGCCAAAAAATGATACAACCCTTGTAAATGTCCACAAAACATGGTATTACCATGGTGCATTTCCCAAATATATTGTATTACAATGATTTATGGCCAAACAAATGATATAACCCTTGTTAATGTCCACAAAACTTGATATTACTATGGTAGATTTTCCAAATATATTGTATTACCATGATTTAAGGCCAAATAAATGACATAACCCCTGTTAATGTCCACAAAACATGGTGGTACCATGGTGCATTTCCAAAATATATTGTATTACCATAATACATGGCCAAAAAATGATATAACCCTTGTAAATGTCCACAAAACATGCTGGTACCATGGAGCGTTTCCTAAGTAAATAGCATGATATGGCCAATAACATAGTATTATAGTTGATCATGCCTACAAAATATTATGCTATCATGGAACAGTATGTTTTTAAAATATATAGTATAACCATCATATACTGTGTGACCAAAAACATGGCATTACCATTACCATTTCCAAAATATATTGTATTACCGTGATATACCGTCAAAAAACATAGTATTTTCCTTGTTAATGCCCAAAATGTATGTTTGCAAAATACACGGTATTACATGATATATCGCCAAAAACATGGTATTATCACTGTCAATGTTCACAAAACATGGTATTACCATAAATTGTTTCCTAAATAGCATTACCATGTTGTATTTCCAAAAGTATATTCTTGTTAATGCCCACAAAATAGTATAGTATCACAGTATGTTTCCAAAATATTTGGTATGAATATGATATATGGTCAAAAATAGGGTTTTACCCTTGTACATGTCTATAAAATATAGTATTATTATTGTTCATGTCCATAAAACATGGTTTCATCATCCTTAATATCCAAATATAGACACAGCCTGCTATTTTATGTATTAATAAAAATGTGAAACACAAGATGATCATCAATGTACAATAGGATGCACAACACAACATTTAGAATGACAACTGAACCTTTCTCAGGAAGGCGTCCGAGAGGTACATGATTTTCTGAGGAGCTCCGGCACATTTAACTGGAGTGTTGGGGAAGGTGAACAAAGCGTTTCCCTCCTTAAAGCTCTTCAATGCATCCCACGTCTTTTCCACTGTTTTCAAGGAGTAGTTCGAACCAATTTTGGGGTGTTCAAATCCCTCCGGCAGGCCCTTGATCTGTAATTTACAAAGAAAAAGAAGAAAACCCCATCAAACCTTGCACCAGAAAGTGTTCATCATTGTTAAGCCTAAATGTGGATGCTGAAAACAGGTACGGTTTTCTGTGTCGTTTCAGGTATGCTAAATCCAAACATAGAACAAAGGTTGAAATTCTATTTAACTTGAACTTTGACTTCAGATCTGGCAAACAAATGTACTGTAATTAAATGCAATTAAATAAAGATTGGAAACTTCCTCTGGATTGATGTGGCAATGACACCACACCCAATATGTGATAATAATAACCCATTTCAAGAGTTCACACTTAGCCAATGATCTATCAAAGCTTGTTTGGCATGCTGTCCCGGGAGAGAGCCCCGAGCTCAAGGGATCCTCGAGCCCGGGGCTCCCCCCCGTTCGCAGAGCTGGAGGGGAGCCTGAGCTCGGTGGATCTCAGAACTCCCCGACTGCGATAGCTAAGGGAACATCTGAGAAGGGGCTAGAGCATGCATGGTTCTTGAGCGTGATGTATGTCTTTAGATGGTGGGAGGAAACCGGAGAGCCCGGGGAAAACCCACGCGAACACGGGGAGAACATACAAACTCCTCACAGAAACTCCCACCGGCTAGGCGAAACTAAGCCAGTGGTGTTCTTGCTGTGAGGCTCTCAGTGCTAACCACTGGGCCACCGTGCCGCCCAATCAAATGTCAAGGAGGAGAATGGGGAGGAAGGGGGGTTTCTTCCAAACGAAGATAATGTGGACTGGAAACTGCGGTTCTTTATAGTAGCTTAAGGCTCATATGATTGGAAGATAATGATTAGCTAATACGAGACCGGCCTCTCGAAATTAGTTTATAAACAAACTTCACAAAGAGTAGTAAATAAAGAAATGGTTTTAATTTATACATATATAAATAAAAAAAAAAACAATTGCTGTTTTTGAAATTGCCCCCTATACCCTCATTCACTATGCAGTCCACTAAGTGAAGTTTATTCATAAACTAATTTCGAGAGGATCACGTGCTTATGATTTATCACGGCCGGTCTCGTATTTGCTAATCACTACCTTCCAATCGTATGAGCCCTAAGCTACTATAAATAACCACAGTTTTCAGTCCATTTTATCTTCGTTTGGAAGAAACCCCCCTTCCTCCCCTATTCTCCTTCTTTACCTCTGATCGGGCGGCACAGCGGCCCAGTGGTTAGCACTGTGAGCCCCACAGCAAGAACACTGCTGGTCCTGGTCCCACCAGGCCGACGGGCGTTTCTGTGAGGAGTTTGTATGTTCTCCCCGTGTCCGCGTGGGTTTTCCCCGGGTTCTCCGGTTTCCTCCCACCATCCAAAGACATTCAACATGCATAACAATCAAGCATTTTGTTCCCTTTGCTATCGCAGCTGGGGAGTTCTGAGATCCACTGAGCTCAGGCTCCCCTCTCGCTCTGCCATGGGAAGAAGCCCTGGGCTCGAGGATCCCTTGAGCTCAGGGCTCTCTCCCGGGACAGCATGCCAAACAAGCTTTTATAAATCCTCAGCTAAGTGTGAACTCTTAAAAGGAGTGAATGAAATTGAGTGAGTAAATTTGAGCGTTTGGTTTGTGTTTTGGCTGGTTGATAAATACAACCCGAGTCATTTAACACTGTGTGAGCTGTATTAGTAATGAAACATAGTGTTTTGATGTCTATCATACACACACACACGTTACTTTATTCATGCATTCATTTCGGCTTAGTCCTTTTATTAATCTGGGGTCGCCACAGCGGAATGAACCGCCAACTTATCCAGCATTTGTTTTACGCAGCGGATGCCCTTTCAACTGCAATCCATCACTGGGAAACATCTATACACACCCATTCACGCATATAATAGACAATTTAGCCCACCCAGTTTACCTATAGTGCATGTCTTTAGACTTGTGGGGGAAACCAGAACACCCGGAGGAAACCCACGTCAACACAGTGACTGCATTTTGTTATTTTGTGAATGGGATGTTGTACATTATTTAGAGTGCATTGTGGGATTGATTGAGAACGTTAACTATGGTTTCGGACACCACTAGAAAAGGCTGCTCCCTCAAACTATTTAAAGGTGTAATAGACCCAGCAGGCACACAACATCCTAAGAAGTTTTAATTTTAGGTTAGATTTGGATCACGATGTCAGGTGACTAAAATTCAATGTCTAACCAGCGTCTAAGACAACTTTATTTTGACGTCCAATAATGACGACAAATTACGTTGATATTTGGTTGATTTTAGGTTATGTTGAAAAGTGACCAAGATTTAACATCTGATAGACGTCATAGTGGTAACATCCAGCCAACGTCAAGGTGTAACATGATTAGATGTTGATATTTGGTTGATTTTAGGTTGTGTTGGAAAGTGACCAAGATTTAACGTCTGATAGACGTCATAGTGGTAACATCCAGCCAACGTCAAGGTGTAACATGATTAGATGTTGATATTTGGTTGATTTTAGGTTATGTTGAAAAGTGACCGAGATTTAATGTCTGATAGACGTCATAGTGGTAACATCCACCCAACGTCAAGGTGTAACAGGATTAGATGTTGATATTTGGTTGATTTTAGGTTGTGTTGGAAAGTGACCAAGATTTAACATCTGATAGACGTCATAGTGGTAACATCCACCCAACATCAAGGTTTAACATGATTAGATGTTGATATTTGGTTGATTTTAGGTTGGACATTGGACATTGACGTTGGCCTAATGTTGAGTTCTGACGTCAACCTGATTTTCATTTGCAAAAAAAATCCAACTTCCCCATGACGTTGGGGTACATTGGGGTACAACGTCAATATGACGTCATGTTGATGTCCTGTGCCTGCAGGGAAGGTGATTATCTTTAGAAACATTTTTGTTGTGCTGGCTGAAAGTCTCACATCCAGACAGTATTTCCTTGTATTTTTATATTCTGAGTAAGATAGAACAACAACAAAAATGTTCGTCCATTGAAATTGGATGGAAATTGGACAAAAGGTAGGCCAAAGTGTCTGTCAACAAATGTAGATTTGTGTATCTGACCAACCACACTCACCATGGAAATCCTTGCATGCATGAAATATTGCACATTAGGACAAGGTTTGCTTGCTACACAACTGAAATCGTGCCAGATATGATGCAGTTTTTCAAAGGTTTGGAACTGCAGTATTATAAAGTAATATAAAGTTTTCTTACAGGTGAATGACATGATCTAGTATTGGTGTTTTTGGTCATCTATTCGGTGTGTGCGATTATGACATGTGTTTTTAATGTTTTAAAGTTAGCATTTTCACAGATCACCAACTACACTTTTAAGGGTATAGGGGGCGATTTCGCATACAGCCTAATTTTCAATAACATTCATAAACATACCTTTTCATAGTGCAGCTCAAGGCCCAGAGCTACAATCAGATAATCATAGGAAATCTGAGAGAAGACAAAAAGATAAATCCTTAGTAAAGTTGAGCTTGACTTAAAGGAGCATTCTAAATTATCTTGTTCATGTTCACAAAATACGATATTAGCCTGTATGCCCACAAAATATTATGGTATCATTGTATGTTTCCAATATATACAGTATTACCATGATATATTTGCAAAAACAAAGTATTATCATTGGTAATGTCCTCAAAATATAATGGTATTATGGTATGTTTACAATATATAAAGTATTACCATGATATTTTGCCAAAAAACATAGTATTAACCTGAATAATACCCACAAAATATTATGGTATCATGGTATATTTCCAAAATATACAGTATTACCATGTATATTGGCAAAAAACATAGTATTATCATTGGTAATGGCCTCAAAATATTATGGTATTATGGTGTGTTTACAATATATAAAGTATAACCATGATATTTTGCCAAAAAACATAGTATTATTGAATAATGCCCACAAAATATTATGGTATCATGGTATATTTCCAGAATATACAGTATTACCATGTATATTGGCAAAAAACATAGTATTATCATTGGTAATGGCCTCAAGATATTATGGTATCATGGTATATTTCCAAAATATACAGTATTACCATGAAATATTGGCAAAAACATAGTATTATCATTGGTAATGCCCTCAAAATATTATGGTATCATGGTATATTTACAAAATATATGGTATTACCATGATATATTGCCAAAATATATTATTATTCTTGGTAATGCTTACAAAATATAATTGTATAATGTTATTACTCTTGTTTATGTCCACAAAACATGGTATTATTATTGTTTATCTCTATATAACATAGTATTATCCCTGTTCATGTCCAAAAAACATGGTTTTAACATGGATCATTGTTAATGTCAAAAAACTGTAAAAGTAGCATGTTGTTTTAGTATTATTGGTATTGTAAATAAAGCTCAAATTATGCATGTATAAAAAAACCTTAAACTATCATTTTTGCAATTACATTCACATATTATATAACATAAATATACCTTTTCAAAGCTTAAGGCCAAGACAAAAAAAATGCTTAGTAAAAGTTTAGTTTTATTTAACCGAGCCTACTAAATGATCCTGAAATACATCACTTTTACTATGTCAGGTTATGCAACAGGTCCGTGCAGCTTCATATCACACTTTATATCTGCTCTGCCTGTTTTATAATGACACACCTTCAGGGTTCAATAAAATCTGCAATGTAATCTCATGTAAAATCACAATGACGCCACAACATTTCCCAGCTTTCATTTCCCTTTCCAACAAGACTATGCAGAAAACCACTGCTCTTGCACATACTCTGCAACATACTGCTAGCATAATTAATAACTTCAGCACTGTTACATACCTTCTTCCCACAATCTGTGTGCACGGTGTTTTTTTCCGGGTCAAATTCTGCCACTTTAGACTTCACCCACGTCACCCCTGATGGTATGACACTTGATGTCGATCGTCCGGAGGAAGCAACACTTTTAGCCCCTGCGCCAACTAATGTCCATATAGGCTGATAGTAATGCATCTGGAGTCAAAAGTGCATTAAATGTCATGAAAATTACTGAAGAATTTATTTTCTTCAATTAATAAACTTCTGAAGTTCCATTCAGTTGATCATAATTACTGTAATAATGCAAACTAATATTACAGTTTATTACAATTAACTTCAAATGTCAACTCAGGCTCATTATGGATACGTACCCCTGTATATATTTCTGAAGAGTGCAAAATACGCCCCAGGAGGTACATTTGTTTTGCAGTTTCTGTTTTCACAAATCCATCAGCGGCCGCTGTGTACACTTTCTCAGATCTCAAATTTGTCTCGCGAGTGCCATTTGAGCCTGCTCTTCTCATGTAAATCCACCAGAGGACACTGACCGACCGATCCCCCCAACCACCCCCTTCTCTAAACCCAACCAATAGTGTTTTCAAAAGCAACGATTGATCCGCCCACCGCCTTCCCTAAACCCAGCAGACAGTGTTTTCAAAACCAATCCAGAAAAAAGCAAAGCCCTCACGGCCGCCTGATTTTTACCACATTTTCAGATCTTACCGCGTTCTCACACTGTTATTTACTTGTTTATTAAATTTTTTTGCCTATTTTTTTTGTTTTACCTGCTTTCTGGAACCGTTCTTCGCCAGACTCAAACCCCATTATCATGGTCAACTCCTCTTTGCATCTCAAGTCCACCGTTGTACGCTGTTAGCTACTGAGCAAACTGGTAACAGCGGAAAAGCTGTACACACGAAGGTAAGCAATCAGCTGGTAGCGCGCAAATAAACAAGCCATACGTACTCCTGGCTACATAATTTGCATTTTCCATAAATGTATATGGGGGTATGTTTTCACAATGAGCCTGTGTTGCCAAATGTAATTCCAGCATCTTTACAGCAGTATTCCGTGTCACATGACCCTTCAGAAATCATTTTAATAGATTTGCTGCTAAGCAAAGGTCATAACTTTTATCGAATTTAAAAACTTGTTTTGCTTCTTAATATTTTTGTAGAAATTGATACATTTGTTTTATGGTCTTTTGATGGATGGAAAGTTTTAGCAAGAGCTTTTATTTTTAATCTTACAGAGACTTAATTTTTTTTTTAATTTAATTTTATAAAGTTCTACTGGGGTGTTGAGGAAATAATTTAGATATTGTTTTTAAAATAATGTGGCTCTGAAGTTAAAGTTTGGGGTTGGTAAAATTACTTTTTAAAATAGTACTAACATAGCTATATTTATTTGCTCAGAAATACAGTAATGCTCACTTGTATTACATTTTTAAAAACAACAGTTTTATAATTTAATATATTGAAAATGTTATTTTACTGTGATTTTCTCTGACTTGATGCTCAAGAAATATTACGTTTTTTTTTTGTTATCAAATTTGGAATCAAGTTGTTCCTCTTAATATTTTTGTGAATAGTCTTAAAAATAGGTTTAAGGGTATTTAGTTTCTTAGATGAATAAAAAGTTTTATAAATAACTTAAATCCTAGCTTTAGTAACATTATAAAAGCATAACTTATAAGCATTATATTATATTATATTATATTATATTATATTATATTATATTATATTATATTAAATTATATTATATTAAATTATATTAAATTATATTATATTATATTATATTATATTAAATTATATCATATTATATTATATTATATTATATTATATTATATTATATTATATAAAATTATATTATATTATATTAAATTAATTTAAATTATATTATATTATATTATATTATATTAAATTAATTTAAATTATATTATATTATATTATATTATATTATATTATATTATATTATATTATATTATATTATATTATATTATTTTATATTATATTATGCAGGCTTGCTAAAAAAATATTACTTCTTTTCAAACTTAATATAAAATACAAACCCTAATGCTTTTAAATGCACATGTCAGTGCATGCACAAAACAGTAACTTGCTAAACCTGAATCCAAAATGTGACGCATGTGACACCTCAAGAAAGGTCAGGTACAGTTGAGGGTTCTTAAAGGGGCAGTTCAGCTGAATACACTCTGTCCTACCTCACTAGGCTCCACGATGGCCACATTTTCTGCGCCGACCTTTCTTTTCAAGCGTGCGGCCATCGCTATTCCACCGCTCCCACCGCCGAGCACAAGAACTTTGTAGTGGTCCTTAGCAGCCAGTCCAGAGCCGGTGTGGATTTGTGAGTTAAAAACAGAAAAGACTCTGCCGTACTGCCTGGAGAGCTGCAGCTGTGGGTGTAAAAGACTTGCCATGATGCACTTCTGTAAGAAGAGAGAAACAAGTAACGTTACAGCTAAAAAACACATGCTCATTCTAAAAAATGCTAACTTGTTTCAGCCTAAATTTGCATACAACTTGGACAAACCTAACCGCTGGGTTCAAAATTAAATTTATTCCAGCCGTTAAAGGTGCAGTATGTCAGTTTGACCCCCAGTGGTTGAACTAGGTATTGCACTCCTAGTTCAAAACACACAAGAGCAGGTTGCACTGTGACTCAGTTTAAGCCAACACATATCAGTGATTCAGCATCTACATTTAATACAGTTAAAGAGGTTTAATATGTATTAATTTGATTATAAACCTTATCATTTCGTTAGAGTGCTGTGAGTGCACTATTCTGTTCTTCTGAAAGGCTGTATTTAAATTTCTGCCGTGTTTTGTCTGGGGCAAACAACTCAATTGCTTATCATTGCAAATCTCATCACGTAAAGTGTTGTTAGGACACGGGGTTAAAATAGCTATGTTTCCATCCACCTATTTTATGCGCATTTTGCAAATGCGCATTAAAAAAACAGTTGATGGAAACGCCATGATGCGCATAAATTTTGAAAATGCGCATAAAAAACTTATGCGCTTAATTGGGTAGGATAAACTTTTTATTCGATAAGAAAAGATGCGCATAAACTGCGATGGAAACATGGTAACAGCGGTTACCGCACAAGCTCCAGCATGCGCATTAAAAAAGGTCATGTGATTTTGTTAAAAGAGATCATGTGATGCTTAAAATGTGTGTGAATGGATGAAACGTCAGGCTGAGCACATTATAAAACATCTGAAATGTTGTTTTGGTCATTATAAAACGCCTTACCATTTCAGTAATAATGTTATTATATTATTAATGACCTCCAGAATCAAGAGCGCCTGTGCTCCACGTCTGACACCTTCAAACGCCACTGCGCGCTCACTGCTTGTCAGGATTGTCTTCTGAGGCGCATTCATTTAGAAAAGATTGATGCAGCTTCTCCTACTGCAGCAAATGCAGTTTTTACTGTTGATATTTGGCATCAGTTAATCAGGAAGTGGCGATTTTGTTTGCTTTGACTCGTTGGATGGAAACGATGCTTCATTCGCACAACTTTTATGCGATAATCCAGTTTTGCGCATAAAGTTTATTCGCATTTTTGGATAGAAACATAGATACTGTTTTCAAAAGAAATCTAGAAAAAGAAAAGCCCTCACGGCTGCCTGATTTTGACCATGTTTTCAGATCTTACCACGTTCTTACCCTGTTATTTTCTTGTTTTTTTTACTTGTTTTTTAGCTTCTGTTTTTGTTTAATCTGCTTTCTGGAATCGTTCTTCGCCAGACTCGAACCCTGTCGTCACGATCAAATCCTCTCTGTGTCTCAAGTCCACCGATGTACCTGGTGAGAAACTTGGCAAATTGGTAACTGCAGATATGCTGTCCATATGGCGGCGTCTAACCGGCCCGTATTTTCGTTTTAAAGATGAAATGCAGCCATACGTGACTCTGGATATATAATTGACGGTCTCCAGAAATGTATACAGGCCTACATTTTCACAATGAGCCTGTGTTATTTTATTATAACATCTTTTTCATAAAGTTAGTAGTTTACACATGGTTTTGTTTTTAAAACACTTATTAACTTTTTTAAGGTTTGCATTGGCACTGTCATCTGAACAACCAAAATGCATAAAATACTTTCCCTTTTTTTGTTGACAAAATTGTCGTGTAAACATCTGAATGGTAGGTTGTGGTTAGGACTACCTGGGGTCCGTTCTTCGTACCTCGCTTAAATGATCTAAGATGATTTGGCAGATCCTGGATCTTTTAATCTTGATAACTGATCTCTCGCTAATTTGGTTCTTCAAACAAGTTTGTGAATCAGATTAAAATGTCTAAATGAACTGATCTGAGATCGCTGCGTGTGTTGTGAAGGACAGATCTATGGATCCTCGAAATCATGATCAGCAATGCAACGATTGACTGACGGCACAGCAGCGTAATGACATCATCTGATTAATATTCAATTATCCATGTGAGCAAAATTACATCAAATTAGCAGTAAATAACTTTCCACATTTGTTTTGAGCGACAGGCTTTACACTCTTATGTTTCAAAAGTATTCATCATGGATTTCAATGCATATCAGTGTATTTAGTTCTACATTTAAAAAAAAATTCTTTATTATAGTAGCCGTTTTTTAATCTCTGTTTGTAATAACTGGATGTTTACAAAAGCATTTTGATATTGGTAAAGGCATCTGCAACTTTTGTAAAGCATAATCACTGGCATATTAACTGTCAAAACATGTTTATGTCTGCATTAATGTATTATTTCTTTTTTTAAAAAGTCACATATTCTGCATTATTATTATCATACACAAATTGTACTAAAGCGATCTAAAAAGTTAATATCAATACGTTTTCTCTTTGCACCACCAGATGGCAGTCTTTGTACTTTCATTTCAAGGGTGCAGATTGCATAAGTTTTATTAATATAACTTTATTTATTTTATTAATAACTATAACTTTATATATATATATATATATATATATATATATATATATATATATATATATATATATATATATATATATATATATATATATATATATATAATTAAAAAATATTTACTATTTTTCCAAGTGTATATAACTACTAATGTAAGAAAATATCAGAATTCGGTACATACTTTCTGTATTATCTTTGCTTGAACTGAGCCGATCTAATCCTGTTTATATTAATTTAACCTGCTTCCGATCAGGTTTGAGCTAGCAGAACTGTTGCTATGACAACAACTCTCCGATCAGCTTTGAGGAACGAAATATCCAAATCCAGCTAACTGAGTAATCCACATACAAAGAACGGACCCCAGACCAGTTGATTAGCCACAACTAGGCAAGTGAGTTGGTAATGAGCAATAATGTATCTGCTTAACTATATCCTGATAGTCTCAATGACTTCATCCTGACCACATTTTATTAATTTGTTCCCTTATATTTGCCCCCTTTTATGTCTTTAAGATGTTAGCAAGGTTATGACATTCTGACAATATGATAACCTTGGATAAAAATATCACGGTTTCATGATTTCTGCTCTAAAATATATTCTTTTTAAATGTCTGGGTAAAAAACTAAAACTTTTCCCCCCTTTGAACACAAAAAAATTTGATTTTGAGAAACATTTAAAATATTTTGGGGTAGTAAACATGTCAGACTGAATAATTTAAATGAATCATTGACTTCTGCTGTCTTCATTGCTTTCTACAACCCTGATTTCTTTACGATTTTAAACAGCATTTTTGGATATCTTTTATGCTGGAGATATTGTTGTCCTAAAAAAACAACAACAAAAAAAACTTTTTAAAAAATCTTACATATACTGTATGAATGGTATAGCAGGTTTTAAAACCGCTGTATATCTTGAAAACAGTTATCATCCCATGCCTAGAAGACATATCCATTTTTTGTGGTTGTGTTTCCTAAAATCCTCTTTCCTATTGTGTAATCTAATCTACCAGCAAAACACACTATACTTGTAACTTCTACTACTTAAAAAAATCTTTAAAATGCCAGGAATGAACACAGCTGGTTACATTTAGAGCTTGCGTGCGTCTACTCGCCTTTCAAAAGTGTCCTCTGTGAGCCAGAAAGAGAGTCTGTGCGTCTGAGAAGGTGGCAGAAAGTCAAAAACACACTTCCTATCTCTCCAACCCATTACATATAACAGCTAAACTAAAGCTGAGTCATGATACCTGGCATTTTCTGTGGATGTGTGTGGTCCCAATTCAAAGGAGCTGCCTACCTGTACAGCACGTTTGGGTATGATTGTGTCATACAGCCTGTCTAGAGATCACTTTTTATATGTCAAAACCTTGTAGGTAACTTCTTTGGCATTTTGGGCATCATCTAGATGTACTTTTCTGCAGTCATAACGCCTCAGAGTGCTGTCCAGTTGGGTGGTCGTGCAAAACAGAACATTATCATTGACAATAAAGACTCTTTGTTTTATGGCCAAGCAGAATAGCATTTAAACATATAAATGCACGACACAAATGCTGGATAGTTCATAATTTATAAGTTTGTGAACATTGTGCTAATAGGTTTTCTGCATAAATGTTTATTCAGATTCAACAACGAGCTGTTTGTACACCGTCAAACAATTAATACATTTGCTAAACACGCTACAAGAGTAAACCATAATCTATGGCACGTATAAAAAAAGGAAAATAGTGTAGAAACAAGCTCTTACCAGAGTAAACGAGACGTACGTGTTTGACGGACCTGTAGCTCCTCTGTCTGGTACAGTAGATCTGTCTGCGGTTTGTTTTCCTGGTTTGACGTATGGACTTCGCATTGACAGTAACGTCACGTGATGATGTAACCATTTTGTCAGTCATAAAACGTTATTCAGGTTAATTGTTATTTCATAGCTTTCTCGTCCAGTCAAATGTTTAAGGAAGTAAGTGACGTACTTAGGAACATTGCATGCACGAACACCACGAACAACTTAGACCTCGTTGCAATCGTCAGGAAGATGGCGCTATTGCTTTTCCATGCAAGTTGTTATCAAACAATACACAATGTTACATGCTGTCTGAATTACAGAATTCAGAAGAACACACATTGATTTAAATGATCTAATTTTGCACAATTTGGGCTATTAAAATTAAAAATTAGCTATCGTTAGCATAATAATACATATTTAATCTTTTAGATGTCACTGACCCTGGGATATTATTTGTTTTTGTGCAAGGGCTTTTGTACAGTTGTGAAAAGTATAAAATAGATATCATAATGTTATATTATTACAGTATATATATACACTCACTGGCTACTTTTTTAGGTACACCTGTCTTACTGCTTGCACATGGTAGCAGCTCAATGCATTTAGCCATGTAGACATGTTCAAGACGGACTGCTGCAGTTCAAACGGGGAAGAAAGAGGATTTAAGTGACTCTGAATGTGGCATGGTTGTTGGTGCCAGACAGGCTGGTCTGAGTATTTCAGAAACTGCTGATCTACTAGGATTTTCACGCACAACCATCTCTACTAGACTGGTCCGCGCTGATAGAAAGGCAACGGTAACTCAAATAAGCACTCGTTACAACCGAGGTCTGCAGAAGAGCATCTCTAAATGCAAAACATGGTCAACCTTGAGGCGGATGGGCTACAGCAGCAGAAGACCACACCGGGTGCCACTCCTGTCAGCTGAGAACAGGACACAGAGGCTACAATTCACACAGGCTCAACAAAATTGGACAATAGAAGATTGGAGAAACGTTGCCTGGTCTGATGAGTCTATTTCTGCTGCAACATTCGGATGGTAGGGTCAGAATTTGGCATCAACAGCATGAAAGCATGGCTCCATCCTGCCTTGTATCAATGGTTCAGGCTGGTGGTGGTGTAATGGTGTGGGGGATATTTTCTTGGCACACTTTGGGCCCATTAGTGCCAATTGAGCATCGTGTCAACACCACAGCCCACCTGAGAATTGTTGCTGACCATGTCTATCCCTTTATGGCCACAGTGTACCCATCTTCTGATGGCTACCTCCAGCAGGATAACGTGCCCTGACTGGAGCAAAATCTCTGAGGAATATGTCCAGTACCTTGTTGAATCTATGCCACAAAGGATTAAGGCAGTTCTGAAGGCAAAAGGGGTCCAACATAGTACTACTTAGGTGTACCTAATAAAGTGGCCAGTGTGTGTAGTTTTGTATAATAATCTATAAATAAAAAGAAGTTTAAATTACAACTTTTTTAAATTAGAAAGAATCTATCTATCTATCTATCTGTCTGTCTGTCTGTCTGTCCGTCCGTCCGTCCGTCCGTCTGTTTCATTACATATTTTTATATTATACTCGTATTATTAATGTTATTTTATTTATTGTTGTTTATTCATTTGTTTTTACAATTTAAAAATGATTTTATACACATGTAAATGCCATTAATAAATTAATGCAATATATATATATATATACTGTTTCACTTATCCATTTTATGTAAAAACACAACTAATTAATAAAATCAAATTTAAAATCAATTATGTTTTTACTATTTTTAATTATTTGTTTATTTGTTTTTACATTCAGAACACCTTTACAAGCACCATTACTCAATCAGTAAATGTATACACATGCGTTTCGGAAATTTTTAAGTGAAAATGCGTAATTTTAGTTATAAAAGTAATTAATAAATCATTTGATTGATGTTTTAATCTATATTGTTGTTACTATTTGATCAATAAATTTATTTATAATATTTATTTATTAAAAAGTTCGTAATTACTTATAATAAGACAAATACGGCATATTAATATGATCCTATTCAAAACCGTTAATCAGACTGAGGAGCTCGTGATTCGAATACTGCGTCATTAACGGACATAACGAACATCATTAGATTATCACCGATCATAAAAAGTGGATAATAACAAATATATGTTCATCTTGGACTTGCTTACATGTTATTTAACACTTAACGTAATTGTTTTGCTCTGTATTCCGCAAACTGCTCCTGTGTGTGTGTGCGTGAGCGCGTATGTGTGTGCGCGCACGCGGGTGCTTGAGTGCGTGAGCGCGAGAAAGAGGAGGTTGTTTCTGTGGACCTGGACGGTGTTTTTTCTGCTTAATTTCTCACGGAAATGTTACTCCACCTTGTCTCCGTTGCAGAGCCATAAGTGAATGGATGGAGCATGTTTTCGGTAAGCACTGTATTATTGTTATTATTTACGTGGATATGTGTGAATGAGCTGTAGTGATGATATACACCGCAGTTACAGCAAATACGACTGCCTGACGGGAGCGTGTGTCATTCAGGGTAATAACATGGCCTTATATTTTATCTATTCTAGTGAAAATATCATGTATAAAATGCCTATTTGTTTTACTCGTCGGTCTTATTATTCACCTAAATGCCACTTAAGGCTGTTTAATTGACTATAGGCGTTCCTCTATTGGGATGTTGGGTGCAACTGAGGTTACAGTTGAGATCTCATCCTCAATTTGGTCATTAAATAAAGGTACTTTATAATGTGTTCACACTGTTTGTGATCATATATGATTTAAACTTTAATATTTTATGTGACAAATCATTTTATATGAAGGGATAAATATAACATTGCTATTTAAAATAAATATAGTGTTGTAATGTTATTACAAATAATACATACAGTTCATTGGCACCAGTTTAATACATTAATATGTTTTATAAATAATTGAAATTATAATTAAACTAAATATATTGTTGTTGTTACCTGGTATAATTCATATTATTATTAAAACATCGTCATTCTTATGTACAATAATAATGTAATAATAATTTATTGTAATGTTGTTGTTATTATAAATCATATACTCATGCATCAATATACTATCCAAAACATAACATTATACATATTATTTACCAAAATGTCTTATTGTATTGTGTTATCATATCAGCTTTCTATAGTAATGCATCACCATATTACGTATTGTATATATATATATATATATATATATATATATATATATATATATATATATATATATATATATATATATGTAAACAATATTTATATTTAATATAAACGATAGCATATATTGTTATATAATATTAAATAATTAGAAATAATATTTCTATTATATCATAATATTTGTATGATTATTAATATTATTATTGTTATTAATATATTTATTATTCTAATTGTATTATTTATAATATATATTTATTATTATTATTATTATTATTATTATTATTTGTTTTTATAGTTTTTTATTCCTGCATCAATTTAGTATGCAAAATACAACATTACTAATTATTTAATAAAATTTACTATTTTATTTATTTCTTTAAGATTAAATTTTCAGATTTTTGTCACAGTTAACAAACAAAAGTAAAAGAGAAAATAAAAGTACCAATAGAAAATTAATAAAAATATATAACAGTACAAACTGATTTAAAAAATAAAAATAATCCACACTATAACCCTCTTATTGTGCAACACACAATATATGATGTACTTCATAATTTAAACTTTAATATTTTATGTGACAAATAATTTCAAATGAAGGTTTTAATATTGAATTTCTATTTAAAATAAATACAGTGTTGTGATATTAATATAGATATTACATATAGTTCAGTGTCTTCAACATATTACATTATTATGTTTTATATATTATTTAAAATATAATAAAAACTAAATATATTGTTGTTACCTGCTATTAAATATTATTATAACATCGTAATTTTTAGGTACAATAATAATGTAATACTTTATTGTAATGTTGCTGTTGTTGTTATTATAAATCATATACTCATGCATCAATATACTATGCAAAACATAACATTATACATATTATTTAACTACATTTTTTTATTGTGTTATTAGCTTTCTATAGTTTATAGCTTTCATATTTCTGTTATCTTAATATTACATAATTAGAAAAAATATATAATATTTTTATTATTAATATTATCATTGATATTAAAATATTTATTATTCTATTTGTATTATTATTTGTAATATATAATTTTTTTTATTATTTATTTTTTATGGTTTTTAGTCCTTCATCAATTTAGTGTGCAAAACATAACATTACAAATTATTTAATAAGGTGTACTATTTTATTTATTTCTTTAAGATTTATTTATCAGATTTTTGTCACTGTTAACAAACAAAAGTAAAAGAGAAAATGAAATTACCAATAGAAAATTATTAAAAATATATAACAGTACAAACTGATTAAAAAATAAATAAACCACACTATAACCCTCTTATTGTGCAACACACAATATATGATGTGCATAAACAATATGATGTGCATTCATTTTACAAATTAAGCAAATAAACAAGTCAATACATAATCAATTTATTTATTATTATTGTTTTTTGTCCAGCAGTCGTGTTGGGTCAGTAAGTCAAATGCCTGCTGACTTTCACAACCGCTGTACATCTTTTCTTTTAACTACCAGTTCAGGTAGTCTTAAATGTGAAGATGCCAGAAATGTTTGTTTCAGTGATATTTCTCTGGTGTTTATTTTCAACACATACCTTCCCACACACAAAACAAGTGCATCACAGCTGCACTCAGTGTAATGTCCCACCAAGCCTTCACAGCATTGGTCACAAATCATCATGTAATGTAAAGCTAGCATATGGAAGGACGCCGCAGCCATGCAGCTCACCTGTGCTGATGGCATGCATGCAGCGCTGCAGTTTTCCCCCAGGAGACAGTGTGTGTTTCCAGAGAACGGACGGGTTTCCTGGCTGCGCCTCCGCTGGGTCCTCATTAGGACGATGTGGGGGAAGATACACGCTCTGCGTCAGACATTAAAAAAACAGTAAGAACTAAAAGACAATTATACTGCGCTGCGTGACCCACATGATCTGATCATCTGCGATGCTTTCCAGCACAAGTAAACAAGCTTTTAAGATCTACAGTATAGCTGTAGGGGAGCGTTTTGTTTGGGATATCACCATTTATCTGCCACTTTGTTTACTCGGAACTCAATCAGATCACGATGAGATTATATTGTGCTGAAATGTATAGTATTATCTCGTCTGAAACTGTTACAAAATAAATGGTTGATGAGGATTTACATAACTCCAGTTTTATTGCATAAATATAATGAAAATATTCCAGACACTTGCTCGAGATCTAGGGACCTTAAAGGAACGTTGTATCACTGTATATGGGAATGTAGAGGAATACAGAACTTTTGGAATGGTGTGAAAGAAATTATAGAAAATATTCTTGAGGTTAACATAGCAATGTCTCCTTTAATTTTTTTTATCTCATTTATATGCCAAGGAGATTAAGTTTAAAAAGACGGAGCATATATTTATGAATGCGTGTATTCTACAAGCGAAACGGCTTATTTCTTTAAATTGGAAAAGTATATGTGCACTAACTATAGGCTGTTGGCTGAAAGAGATGGTAACAAACATGACAATGGAAAAATGACTTATATGATAAAAATAGATGCATCATGCAGAGTTTGGGGACCTTTTTACGCTGTTTTTAAAAGGTGGTGGATTTGTAAATGTTTTACTAGAAGATTATTAACAGAGGTGATATTGTATTCTGATGTAAAATACCGAGAAGCCTTTGGTTTTGTTTTGTTTTGTTTTTTCATTTGTTTGGTTTGTGTTGGATCTGACACATGGAAATGTGTATTTACATGTTAAAATCTGAAAAAGGAATTGGGAAAAAAGGTAATGTATTTGACTTACTTATTTTTGTGGTGGTGTTTTTCAGAGAAACCCTTAGGACCCGTCGGAGATGGCCTGGTGTTATGGCAATCTGGAAGAAGGACGTTCATATTGGTTAGTGCAGACTCTAAAGGAGTATTAACATATCTAAATACACACATGTGCATGCATTGTTTGGAAATTAAACACAGCAAAGAATGTTTTTCTCGAACTGTAAAAAATGATGGGTTGCACACAGTGTTGTCCTTAATTGTTTTTGTTGTCCAAAAAAAACCCTCAAGAATTGTGCTGATTCAGCTCATTTTAAATAAGCAGTTAAAAGTACAAGCAGCAAAAAAAATATTTATTTATTCATTTTTAGTCCAAATAAAGGATTCGAGAAGAATTTGATTTAGATTAAATCAAGAAAATAAATCAAGAAGCATTTTCTAGACAAGTAAAATACATTATTTTCTTCTAAGAAATAGCAGGTGAAAATTAAGTGAGTTTTCTGTTAATACAATCTAAATATTGTCAAATAATCTAATTGTCAGTTTAAAATAAGTGTATTTTACTCACCCCACTGGAAAATACTTGACCTTGTTTTAAGGAAAAACTAAAGCTTTACTTAAACTTAATTTCACCTTATTATTTCTGTAAACAAAACAACATTTTATTTTATTATTAATAATAATATAATAATTTCTTACATTTATATGGCACTTTTCTGGAAACTCAAAGCACTATACACATTTTTTGGGGGGAATCTCCTCATCCATCACCAGTGCGCAACATTCACCTGGGTGACTCGATGGCAGCCATATTGTGCCAGACCGCACACCACACACCAGCTGATTGGTGAAGAGGAGAAAGACTAAAGCCAATTATAATATGGGGATGGCTAGGAGGTCATGTTGGACGTAGGCCAGTGGGCAAATTATGCTAGGATGCTTGGGTTAAACCCCAACTGTTTTTTGAAGGACATCCTGGGATGTCCACATAGAGTCATGACCTCGGTTTAACTTCTCATCCGAAAGACGGTGCTCACTGAGCAGTATAGAGTCCCCTTCACTATACTAGGGCGTTAGGACACACAGAGACCGCAGGTTGAGTGCCCCCTGTTGGCCTCACTAACACCACTTCCTGCCTGGATCGCCAACTTATCCAGCTTATGTTTTACGCAACGGATGCCCTTCCAGCTACAACCCAGTACTGGGAAACACCCATTCACTCTCACATGCACACACATATACTACAGGCACTTTAGTTGACCCAATTCACTGTAGCACATGGTGTTTGGACTGTGGGGGAAACCAGAGCATCTGGAGAAACATGCAAACTCCACACAGAAATGCCAACTGACCCAACCAGCGACCTTCTTGTTGTGAGGTGAGCCACTGTGCCACTGATTTGGCTTCAGTACTGGCTAATCTAATATATATGCACAAATATAATATTGTAAAGCGTCCTATAGAAAATCTGAATTTAAAAGAGAGATTTGTGAGGGATGTACTCATATATACTGAGCACTGTATATTACATAGAACAGGGGTTCTCAACTGGTTTGACCATGGAACCCACATTTTTACATGGTCAAATTTTTAGGAACTATTATACAATTTTAGGAATTATTATTAATTTGTATTTATTTGTTAACATAAACAAGTTGTGACAGATACATCATAAGAAATTCACCAAGACTTACAAATAAACACTATTTTATTGCTGTCATTATTGATCCATTATATAAAGTTCGCTTTAAACGGTTTGTTAAATATGAGACGCAATATCTTTCCACATTTGTTGTGAGCTGCTGGCTCAACGCAATCTCACGGAAATTCGTAACTTTTTGCTTTAGTGACTAATTCGTATAAATTTGTACGATCTAATTCGTACAATTTAATACGATTTACTCATCACCCAATGACGGTTGGGGTTAGGGGTGGGATTGGGTGCCACACTTCCTTTTTAAAATCGTACATTTTCGTACTACTGAACTTGTACGAATTCGTACGAGTTAGCCACTTAACTGACAAAATGTAAAATACTTTGTTTCCTCGTGAGATCAGGCTGTCTGTGCTGACACATAGGCATTGGTAGCTCCGCCCTCTTTTGAAAAGAGCATAATCTCATTTGAATTTAAAGCGGCAGAAATTCACAAAATGGATCAAATTATAGAAATATTACAAAGCAAAAACCACAAATACTGTTAATAATAAATTTTTGATCGAACATGTTGTCTGGTTTCTAAATGTTGTTTTAATTTAGAAGGTTTCATGCTCTCTTATGAGAGCACCTCACTACATGTGACACTGAGGCTTTAAGTCTTTTTTGTCGTCAATATATATCTATACTTTCCATATTTGGGGTCGTACTTGGTCTTCGACATATTTATTGCAATAATTAAATGAAATTTCACATGTTAAACAGTAGGGTTGTCGCGCACGCATTTCAAAATAAAAGCCAGGTATAAGCAAAATAAGTAAAAAATGTAACTTTTGTTGTTTTGTTTGACCACACACTCCGCGACCCACA
This sequence comes from Danio rerio, assembly GCF_052040795.2. Taxonomy (NCBI): domain Eukaryota; kingdom Metazoa; phylum Chordata; class Actinopteri; order Cypriniformes; family Danionidae; genus Danio; species Danio rerio. Next base: position 34,972,335 of record NC_141045.1, on the reverse strand, counting down.
GAAAATGCAACCCACCAGTTGAGAAAAACTGATATAGAACACCTCTTTTGCTTCATATTAAAATAAATGCTAATAACATTTCAATATGATTTAAACATTTAGCATTTTTCTTATCGTTTTTGTAGTGAAATGAATGCTTTCTCTAAGGCCGTTACTTCTCTTTAACAGTAACCTACACTGAAACCTAGTCGCATGATCAACTGTAGACACTACAAACCACCGGACAACTGCAGTGTTTAGCAGTTCAACAGATCAAATCCGCCACAACAAAAGACCAGCTCTCATACTTAAGTTCTGCGTTTAATGCTTATTGTTAGCAACAGAATTCATCTACGCCATGTGTTTGAGCCGAGGTCTTCAGCTCTTCTCAGGTCTTGTTGCCTAGAAACCTTGATGACACCCCCCTTGTGCGATTGTTGCCTCTGCTCTTGGCTTCACTTGCACACAAACAAATCAAACTCGTTTGTATCTCCAGAAATAGTTCATTATAATGCTTTTTTTTCCGTCTTCCTCTTCTATTCACATCACCCATTGCTCAATTATCGTCTTATGTTCTGGCCCTATGAGATAAAGCAGTCACCTTGGTGCTGACGTGAAGATGCACTACATGTTTGTGTGTGTGTGATTATGGGAAGGAAAAAGGTAATGGATCCGCCAGTGACGTAAAGGTTTGCCTACTTGACTTTGTGTACACCGCAGATTGCTTCTTGCCTTTAGGCTTGCAGAGGCAGTTCATCTTTTAAAATAAAAATAAATAAACTGGAAGACTGGATGGAGATCATAGCTGTGGGGACATGCGTGTGATACCTGCAGGTATTGTTTTGTGTGTGTTTTACATTGCTAGTTGTTGTAATACGCTCCTGTTTAAAGAGAGAAGTTGGGAAGGCAGTGATGAAAGAATGCCCGGCTTTTGACATTTTTGTTGTGTGTTGTCAGCGTTTGAGCGGTCAAATACACAAACAGGAAGAATACACACGCCTCCATGTGTTAGTCACTACAACACTTGTATGGTAATTTCCATAATTACTGAAATGTCTGTTAAGGAGAGTGCAAGAGAGGAAGGCTTTATCTTTAGAGCTAAAATTGCTAGTGAAAAGTTGTTATTGTTAGCTTTATGTCGATGTAAAGTTAGTTAATCAAGTCGGTGAAGTAACTTTTTGTAGATATAGTTGAAGTCAGAATTATTAGCCCCTGTTTATTTTTTTCCCCAATTTCTGTTTAACGGAGAGACGATTTTTTTCAACACGTTTCTAAACATAATAGTTGTAATAACTCTAATTAATAACTCTAATTTCTAATAACTGACTTATTTTATCTTTGTCATGATGACAGTCAATAATATTTGACTAGATATTTTTCAAGACACTTCTATACAGCTTAAAGCGACATTTAAAAGGTTCATTAGGTTAATTAGATTAACTAGGCAGGTTAGGGTAATAAGGCAAGTTATTGTATAACGATTGTTTGTTCTGTAGACTATCGAAAAAAATTAGCTTAAAGGGGCTAATAATTTTGTCCTTAAAATTGCAGGGTTCAACGCTAAGGATTTTTTCTACTGGCCCGATCGGACCAGTGGTTCAGATTTTTACTTGCCCCTTATTGCCCCTTTTTGTCACTGGCCCCACCAAAAAATAGCTATTTCTTAGCCACAAATAAAAAAAATGTCAAAATGTTTGTAAATCTAGAATTTTAAATATTTAAAAAATGTTAATAAAGTGTTTTGCAAACAAAAGTAGCAAAATGTGCAGGTATTTTATTGCAAAACAAAAGATGACTGACCTGCCAAACTAACGGCAAACTTCACAAAACATCACTTAATTTTTTTAGTCGTGGTGAACCCTTGTAAATGTCTGCTTCCAAAACGTTAGAGACAAATGTTTTCCTTTAGCATCATCACTTGATGTTGCCGCCATGTTGCTGTCTCTTAGCCTTACTGGTTGTTATGGTATAGCTTACATGCTCACAACATCCAATCAATTCAGCTTTCAATTCAGCTTTATTTGTATAGTGCTTTTAGAATGTAGTTTGTGTCAGAGCAGCTTCACATAAATGGTCATAGTAACTGGAACAGTGTAGTTCAGGTTTTAGTGTTTAAGTTCAGTTCAGTTCAGTTTAGCTCAGTTCAGTGTGATTTAATCATTACTGAGAGTTCAAACACTGAAGAGCAAATCAGATAAGAGGAACCAAGAAGGTACCATTTGAAGGCTTAAAAACACAAATGGTTTCTCTATTCTGACTGTATTTGCACGCAATTGACAAATAGTCACAGGCAAATTAAACTTTAGTGACAGGGCATTAGTGGCCCGATCGGGCTAGTAACGATCCTGTCTACTGTCCTGAGCATCTCACATGCTGGCCCCGGGCCATCGGGCAGTCCTTATTGTTGTGCCCTGAATTGTGTTTAAAAAATTTAACACTTTTTTATTCTAGCCAAATTAAAACAAATAAGACTTTCTCCAGAAAAAAAAACATTGTCAGACATTCTGTAACGACTTGGAGGGACACTGACAACAGAAGGTAGGATCCAAATGCAGGTTTAATCGTAGTCAGGCAAGCAATGGTCAAAACAGGTGTAGACAGGTATATTGAGACAGTCCAGAATCGTAGTCGAATAACAGGCAAGGAGGTCAGAAGGCAGGCGGCTAAACAGGATAACAAGGAATACCAGGCTAGGGTTTACACACGGAGAAACAAGACAGGGAGAAACGCGTTGTAATGTCACTGGTACAGCTAACAAGACTCGGCAACATGTGTGTGAAAAAGAGGAGTTTAAATAGTCCAAATAATCATTGTGTGAGTGGCTTCAGCTGTGAGAGTTCAGTCTATGACAAGGTTCAGGTGGTGAATGCAATCAAGTTAGATGAATGAGCATGGGTGTCAGGGAGAAGTGCATGTATGAAAATGTAGTCCAGGAAAAGGCGGAAGTGTAGTTCTAAGTGTGTGTTTGTGTGTGAGTGTTTACCAGCGACATCTGGTGGTTGTTCGCTGGTTAACATGACACATACTGTAAAAATTTCCTTGCTCTGTTAAACATCATTTGGGAAATATAAAAAAAAATCAAATAAATGAAATGGGGGGCTAATACTTTTGGCTTTAACTGTATATTTGGTTTCATTTCATTTTTATTTATGTCTCCTCTACGAATACTAGGGCTGGGTGATATAGCAACAAAAGAGTATGATAATTCATGAAATAATGTTCCATATTTTTCACTATCGATAATGGTTTTCATTTTGTATAACTTTAGGGCCCTATCATACACCTGCCGCAATAAGGTGCAATATGTGTTTGGCGCGATTTGCTGCTGTTTTCAGACCAGCACAACCCTAATTTTCACGTTTTGCGCCAAGTTGTTTAAATAGCAAATTCATTAGTGCCACTTTGTGGACTCATGGGTCTGTTCAACCCAGGCTCGTTCTGAAAAACGTAGTCCTGTCAATGTTTCTGGAGACTGCGAAAAATGTCCCGGGGGTTGAAAATTACTTTGTGAAAGGGTCTATTGTCTGATGTTTGAAGTATGAAAAATTCACAACCTGTGCAAAAGTTATAAAAAAAAAAAGAAATGAAAGGCACTAGCACATCATATCCATAATTAAGCTAACAATTCAAATGACAAGGTTCACTGAACGAATGAGGAAGTTCAATACAGGACTTTTTTAAACTCAAAATACAAAATGCCTTATTCTGATGTCAATAACTTTTCTACAAATTCCAAGTAGTATCTCCACAGAAATGCAGAACTTAAGAACATACTGTAAGAGAGTACAATACCATCAGAGTACTTCTTTTTTTAGTCTACAGTCGAGTTGTATTTGTGACTGTATGTGTACTGGCTCTGTTTTGTAAAAGGAGTATCATCTGCTACATCTCTGGGTGTGAAAACTGTTTAATTATTAATGCTTGATGACGGTTGTAGCACCTGAGCTAATCGAGAAACCATTCTCATGTTCTCGTGTTGCCATAGAAAGCAGTGAACCAGTGCATAATGAGGCACAAATGATTTACCAGGCCATTCTGTGAGTGTTTGGTAGATTATTAGAGTATTTTTTCCCCTCGCTGAATCACCTTGCTGAAGAAAAACAGTCGAAGGATTTTTATTGAGGTTGTGCTCAACAAAGGATGTGCTTCTTGCTAGAACCTGCAATTATATTCAGAGCAAACAAAACAACAATAGATGCTCAGAGATGTGTTCATTTGGATGTTTTTAGATTAGTTGCAAGGATTTTTCTGTTATTTATAGTGAGTTGCTGCTGTGTGCAGTTTCTAGGGTGTTATTGTTGGCTGTTACTGTAGGTATTTCTAATGTGCTTTGAGAGATATCTTAAACTTAAAACTATAAAACTAAACTATCTCAATATTCTCTGCTTATTCACTGCGACAATGATATCTGTGATGATAATTCATATTTATGTGTGTAAGGAGAGATTAATTAAATCTGGAATGTTTAAAGAAAAGTATTGTTTTATAAAGCTTCCCAGTACTGGGTTGAAGCTGAAAGGGCATCCGCTGCGTAAAACATATGGCAGAATAGTTGGCGGTTCATTCCACTGTGGCGACCCATGATAAATAAGGGTTTAAGCCGAGTGAATTTTCAGTGATATATGATGATTTTAGTGAAGTTTCATAAAATAATTTCGAGAGGAGCACGTGATATGATTGAGCACTACTGGCTGCTCATCTGTAATCTGTAATAATCCAATCAGTGATCCTAGTTTACTATAAATGAATCATTTTCTTCCTACTGCTCTATCTTCGTTTTGGAAGAATCCCCCCTTCCACCCCATCTCCTCTTTTTCCTCCCTTTTCTAAACGGGAAACTCTCTAGACCTACCTGATATGCTTATTGACTAGGCGGGAGCCCTGCGCTCAAATATCTCCGAGCTCAGGGTTCTCTCCGAGGACAGCATGCCAAACCTGCTATAAATGCTTAGCATATCTAAGTGGGAACTCTTGAAATATTGTCAGTGGAATGTGCTTTTATAATTTATATGGGTAGAGTTGCTGAAGTTTGCCCTGCGCGCTTACGTTTCTTCTTTGGTTTTGTGCGTCAGGCTTGTCAATGCTATTATTCAAAAAAGGTAATGATTCGCACTCAAGTAATTGCTTCGTACTGTTTTTATTTTTGTCTTTCTCTTACATTCTACGGGTGATTAAAAGACACAGATGTTTCGGTACAATGTCTTCCTTAGTTCCTCACCTTTTATAATTTATGCAAATTAACCAGAGTTTACTCAAATTTATTAATGAAAGTTACTCATTCATAAAATGTAAAATATACAATAATGAAATACATACACAATGCATTTTTGACAAATATCCTTTTATTACATGTTCCACTGATAACAAAATGGTACATACAGTTTATTAAACTGTATATTATAATAAACAAATAATATAATTAAAAATACCTGCTGTATGGCAACCGTTTTCTATCAAAATCTAAAAGTAAGTAAACCGCTCCTCGTTTGTGGGAAAATACTGTGAACATTTTCTTCATTAATCTGAAAAACTGAGCAAACAAATTTATATACAGTATTATATAATCTTTTAATTACTAATTTTAATTACTAACTACATTACATCATCAATGCTGTAAAGGGAACCTTATGAAATGGAAAAACACTGTGCATAGCTATAGCTAACTTATCTTAGCTTAGGCTTACCACTCAACAAGATCACAGTTGTTCTTTCACCACACTTAAATGTTGCCTGATCATTGCTGTTAAATTTTACAATGCAAAAAATTTGATCAATTTCATTTAATTCAGAAGAAACAAAGAATCAATTTCAAATAGCAATGGGTGGTTAAAAATACCTGTGTATCGCTATATACATCGTATGGCAAAAACTAGGTTCCTGAACAAGCTTGAACAGCATGTGAAAGAGCTTATTTAATACAATAAAAATACTAAACTGTCTATGCTTACCTCTTAACATGCTCACTGTTGATCTGCTCCTTCAAAATGTCGTCTGATCACTGCCGTTGTTGAGATTCAAATGCAAACATCTCAATCAAATCCGTGTTATTGAGTGAACTTTCTTAAAAAAAAACGTGAAGCAGTCTTTCCTCAATTTTATTAGCTTAATTATTTGCTCAAATTCAGCCTAATAGTTGCACTGGTTTGCTTAAAAAATAAAATAAGTCAAATTCATCTCTTGATTTTATTAGCAAATTCTTCTCTTTATTTTATAATAAATCCACAATATTCATTTTTAAAGAAAATATACACATTATTTTTAATGACTGCATCATTTTTTTAATGAAAATTACAAGCCTCAAGATTCATTTCTTGTCGGCTTAGTCCCTTTATTAATCCGGGGTTGCCACAGCGGAATGAACCGCCAACTTATCCAGCACATTTTAAATTTAATTTAGCCTACCTGCCTACCTATTCACCTGTACCGCATGTCTTTGGACTGTTGGGGAAACCGGAGCAACCGAATGAAACCCACGCGAACATAAGGAGAACATGCAAACTCCACACAGAAACTCTTGCTTTTAGGCGACAGCACTACTTTCTGCGCCACTGCATCGCCCTTATTACAGTGTGGGTTGCTATAAAGTTTATAAAAAATTCTGGCTGGTTGCTAGGTGTTTCATATTGGTCCACTCGAAAGTTAAAATTTGGTCCACTCAAAAGAACATATTCACAGTACATGTACTCCTTTTGATGTTACAGGATTTTCCCCCCACCAGTTTGACAATTGCTCATGTCACAAACTCAAACGTGTGGAATTTCATCTAGAGACTCAGTCATTTGGTCAGTCTTGGGTAGTTAAATTTCCTGTTCTGCAAGACTGGCTGCGATTGTGACATTTAGCTGTACTTGAGGACAGTCTGGAGTGTATGATGCGACTGCGGTGCAATACAACTCCACACAACTTGTTCAGGCCGGCATATAATGTGACCCTCAGCAAAATATAAACTGGAGCCAAGCCCAGATCCCCGAATTCCCATCGATTCAGATAGATTATATTGTAACGATTAATGTTTCACATCACAAGCAACACAAAGGACATCAGCCATGTTGTACAGTAAATCTTCCTGCGGTAGAACAATAGATCCACTATCTTGCGAGTTCAGAGTTCAGCTATTGAGTTACACACTAACATATAAGAGGATACTATAAAAATATGAGGGTAATTCGTGACTTGAAGACCGGGGTGGCGGGAGGGTTGGCTCAACATAGAAGGACCGCCACATTTTAGAGAGTCTACAAGCTGATCAACATAAAACCTATATCACAAGCACAACATGAGGATGTTTCCTACTGCACTCATGTGTTTTTTATAGTTTCTACATCATTTCATGACAAAAACTGTAAAAAATCCAAACTTATAATGTAGTTTCAGAATGAGGTTTTACTTATGCTTAGCTCCTTTAGCAGAATGTAGACAAGATAAGTCTTTGGCTTTAGGTTCTTGATGTTTTACATTAGAAAATTTAACATTCATATGAATTCAAACATTTTCATTCGGTTCTATTTCAGAAGTTTCCACAGCGGAATGAACCGTCAACTATTCACGGCATATGTTTTACGCAGCAAATGCCCTTCCAGCTGCATCCCAGTACTTGCAAACACCCATACACACACTCATACACTACGAGCAATTTAGTTCATCCAATTCACCAATAGCATATGTGTTTGGACTGTGGGGGAAACCGGAGCACCCGGAGGAAACCCACGCCAACAATTTAAATTTAATTTAAGACAAAACATTGCATATTCGATAAAAACAAATGGTTAATAATTTAAATGAATAATATTTGCAGTGGCGCAGTAGGTAGTGCTGTCGCCTCACAGGAAGAAGCTTGCTGGGTCGCTGGTTCGAGCCTCGGCTCAGTTGGCGTTTCTGTGTGGAGTTTGCATGTTTTCCCTGCGTTCGTGTGGGTTTCCTCTGGATGCTCCGGTTTTCCCCACAGTCCAAAGACATGCGGTACAGGTGAATAGGGTAGGCGAAATTGTCCGTAGTGTATGAGTGTGTGTGTGTGAATGTGTGTGTGGATGTTTCCCAGAGATGGGTTGCGGCTGGAAGGGCTGCGTAAAAAAATGTGCTGGATAAGTTGGCGGTTCATTCCACTGTGGCGACCCCGGATTAATAAAGGGACTAAGCCGACAAGAAAATGAATGAATGAATGGTTTGCGCAGTGAGTTATTATTACAGTAGCGCGTTCCAATTCACCTATAGCGCATGTCTTTGGACTGTGGGGTAAATCGGAGCACCTGGAGGAAACCATATTCGATGAAATTTTAATTAAATAAAAATTAATTTGACTGAATTAGTTGTGACACGTTTTTAAGGAACTGCAAACTGGAACTCTTCTGCAAGTTTCTCTTTCTCTTGACTTGTTTGGGACACGTCTAACTCTGCACTTCTGCATTGCTCCATGTTTCATCATCTTTCTCAGTGTTTCCTCAATGTAAATATAAGTTCAAGTCCTGCCCGCTGCCTACCATGTGAATATATATGCATTATTTCGAAAGCTCTACTGACAGGTTTGTAGTGTTAAACAGGATATCACACCAGTCCTATAATTAGCACAAAGCATTTCAGAAAATAAAAAAGATTTTGAGGGAACATGAACATGTTTGAGGGGCAGCACAGTGGCTCAGTGGTTAGCACTGTCACCTCACAGCAAGAAGGTCTCTGGTTTGAGTCCCGGCTGGGCCAGTTGGCATTTCTGTATGGAGTTTGCATGTTCTTGCTGGCGTGGGTTTCCTCCGGGTGATCCGGTTTCCCCCACAGTCCAAAGACATGCACTATATGTGAATTAAATAAACTAAATTGACCGTAGTGTATGAGTGTGTGTGTGAAGGAGTGTGTGTATGGGTGTTTGCCATTGTCCTCTGGCATCAACAAGGCAGTTGGGCCCACAGAACTGCTGCTCACTGGATATTTTCTCTTTAAACCCTCTCTGTAAACCCTAGAGAAGGTTGTGCATGAAAATCCCAGTAGATCAGCAGTTTCTGAAATACTCAGACCAGCCCGTCTGGCACCAACAACCATGCCACAATCAAAGTCACTTAACTCACCTTTCTTCCCCATTCTGATGCTTGGTTTGAACAGCAGCAGATCATCTTGACCATGTCTACATGGCTAAATGCATTGAGCTGCTGCAATGTGATTGGCTGATTAGACAGTTGTGTTAACGAGCAGTTGGACAGGTGTACCTAATAAAGTGGCCGGTGAGTGAATATATTGCCAAATAAGCATAGTAAATACATTGTGTGTTAATTAGTTAAGTACTAAGTACTAATAACTCCACATAAAATGAATTACTATGCTCAGTATATTGAATCCTGTTAGTATACACTGATTTGCCTAAATCTCTTTTAAACGACACTTCCCAACAGAACTGTTCATTCCTTTTAAAATGAAAACATTTTAATTAACCCAGCAAATTAAAGTGCAACTTCACAGCAATAAACTATTCCTCTGGGCTTTTCCAGAGGGAGGAGCTGTGTTAATAATGCCAGACGCTTCACCGACTCCTCAGTGAAGAGCTGGTAAATGATTAGGTCTAGCTTCATGCTAATACTCTACATATAAGCCCCGCAGGCCATGAAAATTCCTGAGGTTGGACTGAAGGAAGCACATCTCAATCTCTTACGTTCACAGACAAGTGTAGGCAATATCTACTACATTCTGCTAACTACAGAAAGAAAACAGACACTTCATGGATTGACTGTCTTGCTAACTACACTGTAGCGTTAGCCAGAGTTAGCCATCTGAATGGTTGTTTGTGCATCTTGAAGAATGACATTGCAAACAGGCAATGGCGCCGCGATGGCTGTGGATGTTAATACCATGGAGAGGAGGTTGGAACCTGCGCTCAGTATCACCCGGACAAGGTAGTGCTGAAGATGGGCTGTACAGAGGATACATAGGCTTTAGCTGGAATATACTTGATTACATCTGCGGTATTGACCTTAATCTGCAATGCAGAAATGCGCTCGTTTTTTGCGATTGTTTTAGAACTGATTCTGACGTTGAAATGATTAATAAATAATAAACGGCAGAAAACGGTCAAACAACTCCCTCTACAAACAAATGTGTTCATGACTATAAGAAAGTCGAATAACATAATTAGAATATATCAGTTTGCAACATCAATCAGCATAACGAGTGATTTTTAACGGCTAAAAATTAATGGAAGTAAATGAGACTGGAAAAAATACTAAAGTTGCACCTTTTTGTACACGAAGGTCAACAGGGATATTTTAAAACTCGCTATATACTGCAAAAAAAAATCTTTCGACGGTAAAAAAAAAAATCATAATAATATTAATGCTAAAACCTTTAATTGGTTTGCGCAGTGAGTTATTACAGTAGCGCGTTCGATGAATTAGCTAACGCCTTTTCTTCAGAGACATGTACGGTGTGCAGATTTTGCGCGAGGATGCCATCTAGTGTTCAGTATGGATGAAAAAGAAATAACAATTATTATTATTATTAAAGTAGTAGTCTACATGTTCGATAGTTTGTGAATTTGAACCTGTTTACAAAGAGTTTCACTGACATAGTTTCACTTTCACTTTATACCATAAGTTGAGTATTCGAAATACTGAAAGAACAACACCTGTCGTTTTCAATACAGTGATGTAGGCTTGGTTAATTAGCATTGCATTATAAATTGTTTATAAAATACCTAGAATGGTTTAAAGAACACAGGTAATGCATATATTGCCACAAATGTTTGTGTATTGTCAGCGTGTTTGATCCATTTATCAGTTTCTAGCATCTTTGTTTTTTTGTTTTTTTTTGCTGTCCTGATAGCTGACAGTAGCCAAAGAGCTTAGAATAACCAAGAGGCGACACTCAATAGAACGCACTGTTGCCAACTATTTTCTACGAAAAGGCGCCAAGATCTGTCCAAAAAGTCACTAAAAGCCACTAGATTACGTCATACGTTAATTTCATATTACTAACGTCATCACGTTCTACCATTTCTGTTTGTTTAACAGCCTATGGTCAATAAAGGGGTTATTATATTTGCACTACGCTTTATGTAAGCATGTCAATTTAACTAAAGTTATTGCTGTTTGAACACAGTATATCAGTATAGATGTGTTGGGAATTTGCAGTAGTCTCTCAGACGTTATAAACTCAGACCAGTTCTGAAACTGTCACTAAAATATCTGTGATTGTGAAGAAGAAAAGAATATACGGTCAAATCAAATTGTTAAAATGAAGGAGAAGCAGATCGGTTAAACTTTACAAGAGAAATACCTCACACTGCTGCAGGTGCTAAATCATTTGCCATCGATATGCAGAGGGGTGTTCTGCTGTCAGGCTGCAGGTGGGAGAGGCTGCTGTGTGAGGATTGGGGTGCTTTTCAGTGCTCTAAGGCCGGGGGAGTGGCCGGCAGCATCACCCGCAGCTCGTTGAGAAGAGTAGGGACGGTACCTTATGGACAAATGACCGTCTATAAAAATCTTCAGTAACACATAAAAAAGTTGCTAGATTTGTCGCTAGTCGCTTTTTTGAAAATTTGTTGCTAGGGGGTCTGAAAAGTCGCTAAAAGTAGCAACAAAGCCGCTAAGTTGGCAACACTGATAGAAAGTTCCATTGCAACAGCAGCACCCAGCAACAGCCCCGCGATTCCGCCATTTTGGAGTGAAAGCGATCAGCTCTCTATTGGATCTTATTGCTGTCATGATGACAAGCAGCTGGTTTGTTTTTTATTTATTTATTTAAAAAGCGCATTACAACTGAGATACAACCTGAAAGACGACAATACAACGCTTACTCTCACCATCATCAGCACTTTTAATTGTTTATTTTACAGACTTATGATACGCTGTTGTTCTATTGGAGTTTTCATTCAAAAATGGCCGCCACGGCATCTAGTAGCTGTGTGTCCCAAAACGCACTAAAGTGTCGCCTCTTGGGCTGCGTCCGAAACCGCATACTTCCATACTATATAGTACGCTAAAATCAGTATACGAGCCGAGTAGTATGTCCGAATTCATAGAATTCGAAAATCAGTAGGCGAGAAGTACCCGGATGACTTACTACTTCCGACCAGATTCTGAAGTGTGCATCCCATGCACGCTGCGCCATCCCATAATGCCCCGTGAGAGAATTCATAAATGGAAGTGAGGCGACGGAACTGACACAGGTAAGTCACGTGACCATGACAAAATGGCGGATGTAGTACGTCCGAATTCCATTCATACTTTTTACATTCATACTGTAAATAACGTACTTAACATGCTACTAAACGAGTAGCACGTTTAAATTTAAATGCAGTACCTACTGAGTAGTAGGCGGTTTCGGACGCAGCCTTGGTGATTCTATGCTCTTTGCCGTAGCTGACATCTTTTCTTCAGAAACATGTATCTCGAGGTTTGTGCACGAGTGTGCCCTCTTGTGTTTAGTATGAATGAAAAAGAAATAACACTTTAATGTATGATCGAGTTATGCAATGATTTATTATTATAACAGTACTCGACTACGTGTTCAATAGTTTCCGTGTTTGAGCCTGTTTAAAAAGAGGTTTACTGACATGCTTTCACTTTATTTCAAAAGTCGAGTGGTTGAAATACCTAATTTTTCTGACCAGGTGTGATTTAATATCACAGCATGAAGAAGAACGCCTATATTTAATAGTTTTCAATACAGTGATAAAGGCTAAATCAATTAGCGTCTCATTATAAATATGCTTATGAAATGCCTAGAATGGTTTAAAGAACACAAATAATCCATGTATTGCCACAAATGTTTGTGTATTGTCCTCGTGTTTGATCCATTTATTAGTTTCAAGCATCTTTATTTTCTTTGCTGTCCTGCCGTGATAGATGACTGCGGCTAACATCTTTCCTTTAGAAACACGTATGTGGAGATTTTGCGCAAGGGTGACCTCTAGTGTCCAGTATGAATTAAAAATAAATGACATTTCCATGTATGCTCAAGGTATTCAATGAGTTATTAATTACAATAGTAGGCTACGTCTTTAATAGATTATGTGTTTGACTTACTGACTTACTTTCACTCTAAACTCACTTCATACCATCAGTCGAGTGTTTATAACATCTCATTTTTGTGACCAGAGGTGATTTAATATCACAACATGAAGAAGGATGAATATATTTTATAGTATTCAATACAGGAATAAAGGCTAGGTCAGTTAGGATAGGATTATAAATTTACTTGATACACCCAGGATGACTTGAAGAACACAAATAATATCTTCATGTTTCACCCATTTATCCATTTTTATTATCTTTATACTCTTTCAGTGATAGCTAACGTCTTTTCCTCAGAAAGATGTATGTGGAGATTTTGCGTAAGGGTGCCCTCTAGTGTCCTGTATGAATGAAACAGAAATTGCACATTTTATTTTCTGTTTCTTTTATTTCTTGCTTCACCACATCTTCCTTTATTTGATGCTGAAAAGCTTGATTAGCTTCATCAGTGTGTTTAAACATGGTTGAGCTTTGCAGGAGAGCGGGCAACCAGGAGCGGGTTTGAATAAAAATGAAAATGAATGCTTTTCTCCAAAAATACAGACCTTTCATTGGACACATATGAATTATTATCAGTAATACTGTTATTGCTATAAATACCAGAACATATTGTAATGTAATGTTTAGTCCATATCAGTCTGTGGAAAGTTGTTCTTCCAGAAGACGTTTGGTTTCAATCAATGAATGTTCTCACCTTACAGCCTTTCTATTTTTACTTCCTTCATTTGCGGAGTGATGTTCACTGATGATTTCACAGACATCACTTTCCAGACGCCACTGTTTGTGGCTTTTAGCTCATTTATGGCTCTGCACTCAGCTCCTGAAAATGAGAAAGATCATTTAAAGTCTCGTAATGGATGAATTCATGTCCATTATTTACTGTGGGAAAATATTCTTGAGAATAAAATTCTCCTTCACTACTATTTTCGCAATATATTTCTTTACATATGAAAAAAGCAAAGAATATTTTGTAATTCTTAAACTGCTTATGTTTTTTAAAGTGCATTACTGTGAATTTAACTTTTGAGGAGATTGTCTTTTGTAAAAAAAAAAATTGGTAACTAATATTTGTAATAATTTGTACATCACTTAAATTTAGGATAGCTTGTTTTGTTTTGTATAGCCATATTTTGTTTAGGAAATTACTCCCAGCGAACAGAACTTTCTCCTAACATTAGTGTTTAGTTGGCATTGATATACATCTTCACGATACTGTTGCAGTTTTTACCACTAGTTTTCATTTGCTTTTTAATATATTCTCATTTTTCTATTTACATTTTTGTTCAATTTTTTCTTTTAAATGTTTAAAAAGTCGTCTTACCCGATCTCTGTTTTAAGTGCTAAAATTGTAAGGGCACATTTTTTCATGTATTTTCACATCCAACGCTTTTGGAGAGGGGTTATTCTGCTATCCAGGAGATAATTGGAAAACGTTTTATTTTCTCCCCCTCACTTTTTTTTTGTTGAATGACATTCCTGAAGACCTTTTTGAGCTTAAACCTCTTTTTACAACTCTATCATATCTGGCTAAGAAATGTATATTATTAAAATGGTCTACTTCTTAAATTTCAACTATTTTCATGTGGATTTCTCAGTTGGCAGTCTTTCTTCCTTTGGAAAAATTTACTTATGACCTCAACCACAAACATGACAAATTCAGGAGACTTTGGGAACCTCTCCAATCCTTTCTACATAAACTCTGAAATTTTTATTTTAGGAGAGTTCTGGCTTCTTCTGTTTTGTTTTGATTATTTAATTTTTTTTAACATTCATTATTATTATTAAAAATTTTTTAAACTTACCTTTGTACATTTTTATTTAATTTGAAGCGCTTGGGGATGGTTTGTTTGTTTGTCTGATTGTCTTTGTTGTCTGTACTATTTGAAAATCCTTTAAAAAAAGAATTTACAAATGTTTTTATGTTACAAAAACTAATTATTAATAAAAATATACATAATAATATATACTTGAGTATATCTGTTAACTGTATATCTGTACATAAGTATAGTTACTGTGCGTTCACACTGAAAGTGGTGAGAGCGTCCAAGGTCGCTCAGGCCGCCCTGGCGACAACGCTGTCTGCCTTCAGCTCCAGTGGCGAGAGCGTCAAAATTCGCTACATTGATCTCGTATTTAAAGGGGCCGTTGCAGCATATCAGTTACATTCCTGCATAAAACATGCTTTCTAGAGTGAAAATGTTGCGCACTTCTTATCAAATTCATTTAACAATGGAAGATCAAGTGGAGAGTCGTGTGGCTTTGTTCCACTTAATTATCCAATGTGTCCATATGTCTGAAATATCCTGAAGCAGCAATACTGTTTTGTATTGTCGCATGAGTTTCCTGCTTTTTTTAAAGATAAATAAATATATAACATTAATGCACATTAGTAACTTATTTAATGCATGTTCCTGTAAGAAAACATTGTAAACAATTGTAATCCGGCGACCGCAATAATCAAACCTTCGGGAACAACTGTGGTCGAAACCAAAGTTCACAGGTCTGTGTTCTCTGAACTCCTCTCAAGCGGTGGACTTTTTCATTCTGATTGCTTGCCGTGGAAGTGCATCATAGCTCATTACCATAAAGTTAACTTGATTTCAACTCTCCTCGATGGCCACACAGGCGAAGACGCGCTGCTCCTCGCCACTTATCGCCGCCGGCCCTCATTGAAAATGAATGACTTCAAGCTACTTTGACGCTCTCGCCGATTTCAGTGTGAATGTACGCTTACATTAATGCCTGAGATTTTTATTTATTTATTTATTTTTTTGCAGTGGCTTAGTAATCTAAACTTGTCTAAAATATTTCTGTTCTGCTCTAGAGGAAGAACGTCATGTTCGAGCCAACGATCGGGACTACAACGAGAGATTCAGTTATGCTGTGAGTCTCTAAATGTATTTTATTATGTAATGTAATGTGTGGATTTATAAAGCTCATTTATTGTGTATGACCATACACCCAAAGTGCTTTACAATCATGAGTGGGGTCTCTCCACACCACCACCGGTGTGACGCATCCACTTGGATGATGCGACAGCAATCACAGGACAACGCCGCCAGTGCGCTCACCACACACCGGCTATTGGTGGAGTGGAGAGACTGTTATACAGCCAATTCAGTGGATGGATTTGATTGGAAGGCCATGATTAGTAAGAGGAGATGGAGGGAATTTAGCCAGGACACCGAGGTTACACGTCTACTCTTTACGAGAGGTGCCATGAGATTTTTAATGACCACAGAGAGTCAGGACCTCGATTTAACGTCTCATCTAAAAGACGGCGCTCACTGACAGTATAGTGTCCCCTTCACTTTTACTGGGGCATTAGGACTCACACAGACCACAAGTTGAGTGCCCCCTGCTGGCTTCACTAACACCACTTCCAACAGCAGCCTAGGTTTCCCATGTGGTCTTAAAATTCTATGTGGTATTATAATTCATTTTATGATCAATATTATTGACAAAAATGAGCACAAATCAGTGTACCTATTAAGCAATTTGACCAATTTAACTTGTACAAAATTGTGCAAGAGAAACATCCATTTTTTGGTCAAATTATAATTGTTGTGTCCCAAATGACACCATATACACTTACACACTATACACTTATTACTTATAACTCAACTGTGTAGTGTCGATTTTTTTATAAACAGAAACGCAAATCGTTTTTCTGAAGACATTTAACGGTCGCCAGTTTAATAAAATTAATTACCAAACTACCAAATAGCACTTATCATAAAAACAACCATATTCAACATAAGGTGGCAGCATAATCACTTACTGCACTGGTTCTCAAACTTTTTTCACCAAGTACCACCTTAGAAAAAAATAGTCTCTCCAAGTACCACCATAATGACCAGTATTGAAATACAGTAGCGTAGAAGGGCTAATTAGGCAGCTAAAGCTCTGCACTGTTCAAAAATGAAGCAGATTAATTTCTATTATTATGAATATGTATTATTGTCAGCGACTTTAAACTTAATAAATAGCTTGAACATTAACACAGCTCTTTGCATACAGGTAAAAATAAATAAATAATGTTTAAATTAAAATGTGCTTCTAAAAGTAAATTAGAAATGTTCTTAAAAATAAAAAGAAAACTGCTGTACTTAAATGTACAGTATTAACATATAGTAGCTTATTCATAAAAACCTGGAAATGTTCCTTGGACCTCATAAATATAGGTTATTTGTGATCATATTCATATATAAAATGTTTTTGAAATTTTTTAAAATTGATGTAGATTTAGGACTTATACAAATAATTTTTCAAAAACATTTTATATATGAATATGATCACAAGTAACCTATATTTATGAGGTCCATTTCATTTTATATGAAATCTGAACATTTAAACTTGAAATATATGATTTTGATTTACGTATTTAATTTAGAAATTTGATCTGCTTACAGTGTGTTATAAGCTTTGTGTGTCAGAAAAGCAAGTCATTAAACCACATCTGTCAACATTGGGATATAAAAATACGGGGTTACGCCCCCAACAACCGTTACAAATATGGGGAGGAGATTAACTTCAAATAATAAAATACATAACAGACATTAGAAAATTAAAAATTAGATAAAAGGTTTATCATATTAAAATCAATATACTGATCACATTGATGTTAGCATACATTTTAAAGGGTTAAAAACTGTGTTAATTTTTTTTTAAACTTTAATTATCTAGCGATTTCTCCGCGCACCACTAGAAAGAAGCCTGCTACCACTAGTGGTACACGTACCACAGTTTGAGAACCACTGACTTACTGTATGTGTCAGAATATTTCTGGCACAATCCAAAATAAATCAATCAATCCATCCTCAGCACGCTGTAACCCCGCCCCTTCGCCAGTAGCCCCTCCCCTTTCTCAACATGAGGAAAACTGCAAGCATTGAGTGGTTAAAGTCTAGAAGGGATACAGCTGCAGATACTCACATCAATATAGCATAGTTTTTGTGAGACTGTACAACAATAATTCATTTTTACATTACTGTTAGGGTTGATGTAAGGGGTAGGTGTTTATAAAATACAATTTAATGGATAATTTATTAAATAATATGAATAATATTCTATATCAGTGGTTCTCAAACTGTGGTACGTGTACCACTAGTGGTACGCAGGCTTCCTTCTAGTGGTACGCGGAGAAATGAAATATGTCATGTACATGCTACACACATTTCAAAATTTATCAAAAATGATGTATATAATGTGCCATATATGACATATAGCCTATATTTCTGAGGTAATCTGCCACTTTTTTTAACTGTGCAGAGTTGTAGCTGCTTTACTGGGCCTACTACGCTACTGTATTTCAATACTGCTCATTTTGGTGGTACTTGGAGAGACAATTCTTTTCTGAGGTGGTACTTGATGAAAAAAGTTTGAGAACCACTGTTCTATATAATTACTGTTTTTACATTACTCTGAGGGTTGGGATAGTGGTAGACATTAATAAAATACAATTAATGAATAATTTATATATGATCTAAAAATAAATCATGTAAATAGCTATCATTAACTTGGGTGGATTACTCAGTGGTTAGCACTGTCGCCTCACAGCAAGAGTGTGGCTGATTCAAGTCTAGGCTGGGCCAGTTGGCATTTCTGTGTGGAGTTTGCCTGTTCTCCTTGTGTTAGCGTTCTCCTCACAGTCCAAAGACATGCGATATATATGAATTGAATAAACCAAATTGGCCATATGTGAATGAGTGTGTATATGGTTAACTTTCGGCCGCAGCTGTATCTCTTCTGGCCACAACCCATTGAGTGCATGTCCAACATTCCACACTTCTGTTTATTGGCTGAATAAGTGCATCATCTGAGCATTTCAAGTGCACTTACTATTTTATAATTTGTAGAATTGTCTATGTGAATGCACTACTTATACTATTTATTCTAGAAAATGGGGTGGAATAGTGCAAAAGTATGCAGATTGAGATGGACCTAATGATTTTATTTTCTGTATTTTTCTTGCAGGACAATCGCATCAAGACTGCAAAATACAACGTCTTCACTTTCCTGCCCATTAACTTATTCGAGCAGTTTCAACGTTTTGCGAATGCCTACTTCCTCGTGCTGCTGATACTGCAGGTTTGCCAGCCTTTCCAGGTCACTAATGAAATTACAAAAGCAGCTCACTGAAGATTAATATGGGGACTGTTTTAGAAAATACATATGACCAGATTTTCAGACGCCTTTATTAACGGTGACAAAAAAAATCAAGATCTGGGAAAAGCGGAAACTGCTGTTTGACATCTTTTTCTGTGAAGCCCAAAAGTAAATATTTAGAAAAATGTCCATAAAGTGGAAGTCAATATTCTCATGGACAAATTATATTTAATTAAGCGTATTAAATTAAGGATTTCATGAACACGGTTGAAGCAGTGATTACATTTTGTAATACAGCCCTATTTCACAAGATAGTTTGAAGCCTCAAACTATATCATGATATATATCATTATCGTGATATGAGATTTTTGTTGTATCGCTCAGCCCGACTTCAAATCAAAGTTTGACGCTTCAAACTATATTACAATACATATCGTCATCGTAATATGAGATTTTTGTCGTATTGCTCAGCTCTACTTCAAATCAAAGTATAAAGCTTTCAACTATATTACGATATATTTATCGTTATCATGATATGAGATTTTTTTCATATCGTCCAGCACGACTTCAAATTAAATTTTAAAGCCTCAAACTATATTGCAATATATATCATTATCGTGATATGACATTTTTGTAGTTTTGTCCAGCCCGACTTTAAAACAAAGTTCAAAGCCTCAAATTATATCACAATATATAGTTTTCGTAATATGAGATTTTTGTCGTGTCGCCCAGCCCGACTTCAAATCAATGTTCGAAGCTTCAAACTATGTCACGATATATATCATTTTCGTCCAACCCAAGTTCAAATCAAAGTTCGTAGCTTCAAACTATATCACGGTATATATCGTCATCACAATATGACATTTTTGTCGGATCGTCCATCTCTACTTCAAATCAAAGTTTAAAGCCTCAAACTAAATCACAATATATATATCATTATCGTGATATGAGATTTTTGTAGTTTCGTCCAGCCAGACTTCAAATCAAAGATCATAGCCGCAAACTATGTCACGATATATATCATTATCACAATGTGAGATTTTTGTTGTATCGTCCGGCCAGACTTCAAATCAAAGTTCAAAGCCGCAAACTGTGTCACGATATATATCATTATCATAATATGAGATTTTTGTTGCATTGCCCAGCCCGACTACAAAACAAAGTTCAAAGCCGTAAACTATATCACGACATATATCGTTATTGTGATATGAGATTTTTTTTGGATCGTCCATCCCTACCTCGAATCAAAGTTTGGAGCCTCAAACTATGTCATAATATTTATCGTCATCGTAACGATATTGTTGTTGTATCGCCCAGCCTGACTACAAATCAAAGTTTAAAGCTACAAACTGTCACTATATATAGAATTATCGTAATGTTTGATTTCTGTCGTATCTTCCAGCCCTACTTCAAATCAAAGTTTGAAGCTTTCGAACTATATCACAATATATATTGTTATCATAAAATGGGATTTTTGTCATATCGCCCAGCCCGACTTTAAATAAAAGTTTGAAGCTTAAACTATATTACGATATATATCGGTATTGTGATATGAGATTTTTGTTGGATCGTCCATCCCTACCTCAAATCAAAGTTTAAAGCCTCAAACTATGTCATGATATATATTGTCATCCTAACGAGATTTTTGTTGTATCGCCCAGCCCGACTACAAATTAAAGTTCAAAGCCGCAAACTGTCACCATAAATGTCATTATCGTAATATGAGATTTCTGTCGTATCTTCCAGCCCTACTTCAAATCAAAGTTTGAAGCCTTCAAACTATATCACAATATATATCGTAATGAGATTTTTGTCGTATTGTCCAGCCTGATTTTCAATCAATTTTCAAAGCTTCAAACTATATCACAATATATATATATATATATATATATATATATATATATATATATATATAGTTATCGTAATATAAGATTTTTGTTGTATTGCACAGTCCAACTACAAATCAAAGTTTGATGCTTCGAACTATATAACGGTATATATCGTTATGTTATCGTAACATGAAATTTCTGTCATATCACCCAACCTGACTTTAAATCAAGGTTCGAAGCTTCAAACTATATCACTATATATTATTATCGCAATATGATATTTTTGTTGTATCGCACAGCCCTACTTTAAATCAAAGTCGTTAATGTTGTGAATCTCATCGTAGCTTGTTGGTTTGGTTCATTGTTTATAATGATTTAACAAAGACCTAATTTAAGAACCACTATACATTGTTTACATCTGTTTAACTACTCCAAAATCAGTTTTATATATTGTTTACTTTCATAGATATTGTATAATTATTACATTTTATAATTATACTTCAGTCACTTCTGTGTATATATGTGTATTTATGTGTATGTCGTGTATAATATGTTGTGTGTATGACTTCACTGTGGACAGCAAAGTAAGAATCTCATTGTACAGGGAAACGTGTTTCCTTACATTGCACATGACAATAAACAATTGAATTGAATTGAATTGAATTCTGAATCCCTATGGAAGACACATTTCCAGAAGCAGCGTTTCTGAACAGACATGCGGTCACTAATGCACTTGTGTGTTCTCTATCATGTGTTCCAGTTAATTCCAGAAATCTCCTCTCTTTCGTGGTTCACCACTATTGTGCCTTTGGTGTTGGTGCTGGCCATCACAGCGGTCAAGGATGCTACTGATGATTATGTGAGAATCTATTCTTCTCATGTTCTTCTTCACGACTCTGAATTCTGCATTTACAATGGCCGTCTGCTTGAAATGATCTGACGTGTGCTGTTTTTTGGATTTTAGTTCCGCCATAAAAGTGACCAGCAAGTCAACACCCGGCAGTCTCAGGTACTCATCAAAGGAAAGTAAGTGCGTTCATTCTGTCTATCAGCATTTTCCGCTGTATATTCATCGCAGCTGAGATGCAATTATTGAACTGTAAAGGCTTTTAAAGAGATGTTTGGGGAAATGAACAATGGTTTGTCTCTGTTTCAGACTGCAGAATGAGAAATGGATGAACGTAAGAGTGGGTGATGTTATCAAACTCGAGAACAATCAGTTTGTTGCTGTAAGTATCTAATTCTTGTTGATGCACTACAAACAAACAGATCAAATATAACATATATAAATATAAATATATATTGGAGAATATAATGACATATATTACATTTCTGCATATGGGACATTTGTGTTTATACTAAAATTGATATTCTGTCTATAATATAATATAAAATAATATAATAAGATAAAATATAATATAATAAGATAAAATATAATATAATAAGATAAAATATAATATAATATAATATAATATAATATAATATAATATAATATAATATAATATAATATAATATAAAATAATATAATATAAAATAATATAATATAATATAATATAACATAATAAAATATAATATAATATAATATAATATAACATAATATAACATAATATAATATAATATAATATATATGATTATGGTTAGCACTGTCGCCTAACATCAAGACGGTTTGAGTCCCGGCTAGGTCAGTTGGGATTTCTGTGTGGGGTTTGCATGTTCTCCCTGTGTTCTTGCGTGGGTTTCCCCCAGGTGCACCGGTTTACCCCCACAGTCCAAAGACATGCTCTATAGGGGAATTGGATGAACTAAATTGGCCGTAGTGTATGAGTGTGTGTGTGAATGCTAGAGTGTATGGGTGTTTCCCAGTAATGGGTTGCATGTAGAAGGGCATCGGCTGCGTAAAACATATTCTGGATTAGTTGGTGGCCCCTGATTAAAAAGCGACTAAGCCGAAGGTAAATTATGAATGAATAATATAAATAATAGACAATTAAAAAATAATCACAGGCTAAAATTAACACTTGACAAACACTAAATGTAATTATAAATACGCTCTGGCAGGTATTTATAGCAGACAAATCTTTTATGAATTACAATGAATAACGCATAGTCTGTTTTTATTCAGTTTAGAAAAAGGCTTGAGGGCTGAATTCAGTTCACTTTTGCAGTGTATTACTGCTAATATTTTTATTCTCATAAACACTATTGTGTCTAAAATGAAAGTGCGATACATTCTGCATGCTTCAGAAGCATAGAACAAATGTAAAAATGTTGTAAATTTGGTTAGTTACTGTATCACTTGCCTCTTGCAAAAAATACTTTTATAGCAAGTAAAAAATGTGGCTGGTAAATTTTCTCAGGTCATCTGAAAAAACAATGTATTTTGTCCCTAAATTTACCTATATATATATATATATATATATATATATATATATATATATATATATATATATATATATATATATATATATATATATATATATATACTGTATATAGTTGGAAGTGTGACTTACTGAAGTGAAGACTTACTGAAGTTATAAGTGTCCAAAGATTAAAAATAACAAAATAATTGTAAATAAAAAATCAAATGGTTAAATAAATTGCACATTTCCCCACCAAAATTTGGGTAATTTAAGCAATTTTTAGGATCTTAGTTCCTTAGTTCACTTACTAGAAAGTTTATTTTTGTCCAATTGTTTGAAAAGTTTCAAGAAATTAATGCAAACCAATAGCCTAGTTCACTGCTTTTCTTAGAATTTTTTGTATTGTTTCTATATCTAAAACATCTAAAGTCAAGAAGCATTTTGTATACAAGTGATAAGATTGTAGGGCTTGTTTCATATGCAAACAAGTATCTGCATCTGAAAAGATTTGAACTGAACGTCTTACAGGAACTCAAGAGTTGTGACCCAACCAAACCAGTTGGGTAATCTCCAGGGCGTCAAATCCTTTGTTATAAAGTAGTGTCTCACAGACAGTACTTTGGGTTAAGTTACCGAAGACTGATGGGTTAACATCAATGCTGAGGAACTGCATTATTCTGTCTTCAATAAAGTTTTCTCCCTACTTACTTATTGTATGTACTAGTGTTATTTAATACATTGACGAGCAACCCAAGGACAGTGAAGCCAAATACAGAAAAATATTGTCTTTTTTTAAAGAAAAAATATGTCAAAATTAAGTGGGGCAAAATAATCTGCCAATGGGGTAAGCAAAATAATCTTATGTCTAAAAAAAGAAATAAATTATTTAGCTGGTTTTAAGGAAAAATTTACTTAATTAGGGCAGACAATATTTTTTGCTTGTCTAAAAAATGCTTCTTGATTGAATATTTTTTTAGATATTTGCACTAAAAACAAGACAAAACTCTAAGTAAAAAGAGCATTTTTGCAGTGTGGTTACTCACATTCCTGTCTGACCTCTCTATCCTATCCAATAAAAAGGTAAAAACCCCTAATATGTATATATTTTTAAAGAAATTTCTGGAAACGTTTAATACAATCTGAACTGTTGGTGGCGCCAGAGGGTTTAAAAGGGAAATCTCAAAATTGGCATCTGAAAGTTTTAGTCATTCATCTGTCATTCCACCAAATTTCATAGCTTCTTATCATATAGTTCATCTGACAAGCATTGGGATTGTTATAATCCCAATATGGCTGCCATTATCTATAGACTTAGTAGAAGAAATCCCCACAGTGTGCAGAATCCTGAGTCCAGTCAACCAGCACATGATTTATGATTTTATGCGTGTCTTTGATTGTCTCCGCTGTCTTTTCTTCTGACAGGCTGACCTTCTCCTCCTCTCTAGCAGTGAGCCCTATGGACTGTGCTATATCGAGACTGCAGAGCTTGATGGGTGAGCTGTTTTTCTGCAAATTCTTTACAAGGTCCAGTGAAACTAAAATGACGCTTCTTAAATGTTACTATCAGCATGTTAGTCTCAAGGATATCTAAAAGCCAGCTAGTGTGATAAAAACATCAAGTTTGCAGTTTGTTGCTTCCGCCTACACATGTTTTTGACATCACTTTTTTATTGTGAAATGTACAAACTTAGTACAAACATAGACATTACCTGACAAAAGTCTTGTCACCTATCCACGTTTTAGGAACAACAAATAATAACTTGACTTCTGGTTGATCATTTGGTATCAGAAGTGGCTCATATGAAAGGCAAAGGCCTCTAGATTACACTTTTTCTACCAAAATAAAATCTGATCATGCCTTAATTTATAATGGTTTAATAAGGACAGTAAGGTCTGACTTTGTCTAGACAAAATTCTTGTCACTTAACAGAAATAATGTCCAGTATAGAATATAAAGTCATGGGTCTGCAATGATTTAAATAACGTATTAATTAAGTCATCTGGAATGGCAAAGAAAGTGTTCTTGCAGGACTCCCAGAGTTCATCAAGACTCTTTGGATTCATCTTTAATGCCTCCTCCATTTTACCTCAGACATGCTCAATAAGGTTCATATCTAGTGACTGGGCTGGCCAATCCTGGAACACCTTGAACTTGCTTTTAAGAACTTTGTCCTGCTGAATAATTTGCCCTCTTCTGTGGTTTGTAATGTAACCGGCAGCATAAATGTCTTTATACAAATGTATCTCGCACACCCCCATACTGAATGTAATCCCAAACCATGATTTTTATTTCACCAAACCTGACAGATTTCTGTGAGAACCTTGTTCCATGCTTCATATGTTCTTTTAGATTTTTTATTCCCAAATGTACACAGTGTAGTACCATAGTGTTCAATCTCTTTTATGAAATGTTCACAATTTTTTACATGAATATGATATTTTGCAGACAATATTATTAGCTGGTGTGGCTTCATACATTCCAATTTGTTCCAAATGTCCTTAAAATAAAGTTAGTAACATCAATCCAAAATAATCTTGAGTATATACATTGAAAGAATTGACGTCGCTTCATACTTCAGTTCCTCATCAAATCTTCTGACCAATCAAATGCTTTCTGGTATAGGAAATGCTATGCCCCTTCTTCTTATTTGCTTTTCATTTGATGCGCTTGATCTTAAACTGACAGATCTGTGATAATACAACATCCTATTGGTTGTTTGGTAAATAGGGGAGGGGCTACTATATGCCCCGCCCTCTCGTCATGTTTAAACTGAGACTTTGTCAAACATTGAATAATAAATGTACATTTTAAAGATTTTAAAATCATGTGCCTGATGTACATCACAAACATCTCATATTGATTTTATGACAGCATGACATGAACATGAGCTTCTTTCTCACATTCGACTCTTTTTTTTTTTTTTCCCCGACAGAGAAACCAACCTGAAGGTGCGCCAAGCCTTGACTGTAACCTCAGACCTCGGGGACGATGTTGCCAAGCTTGCAGACTTTAATGGTAAAGCTGTTTTTTTAAATGAACGATTAGTGCACCATCAGCAGAACTGAACCGGAGTCAACACGAGTAAACGTAAACATTTATTGCAGCCGTCACATTGATTAGATTGATCTGTGTGCTTTCTCTTGTGGGGGTTTGAAGTATGCTCGCGTATATCTTTGGAAGCTGTCAAGGCGTGTTTGTAATGAGATTTGTAGTGTTTTCGCCTGGATTTCATTCAGGTTAATTTACAGTCAGTGCATTTGTGAAATTGGAAACAAACAAAGATTTGGTGATTGCTAAGGTCAGTGGTTCTTTTCTGCATGCACATGTTATAGGCCTACTGATAATACTACATTTTTAAAAATGCACATTTGACAGTCGATATTCAATAGGATAGTGTTTTTGTAAATACAGTAATAATTGCTTAACTGTATGGTTTCTAAAATATTTGTTATGAAATAGAGTTACTCTAAGACGTTCAGTATAAATACACAGGCTTAACAAGCAACTGATATAGCTAAATGAACCTGAAACTGAACATTTTATTCCATTGTGCTTTTAAAAGATGTCATTCAACTCCAACAAATTTTGGTCACTTTCCAACACAACCTAAAATCAGCCAAATATCAACGTCAAAATAACATTGTCCTTAGAAGCTGGCTAGACATTGAATTTTGATCATCTGACAACACGACCTAAATCTTAGTGAAGTTATAAACCAATTTCGAGAGGATCACATGCTTATGATTGCTTGTGGCCTGTCCCGCATTATTCAATTTATGATTCTTCAATCAGACGATTCCTAAGCCACTAGAAATACTCTAAGTTCCATATTAAAGCCATCTTCGTTTTGAAGGATCCCCTCTTCCACCCCTACTCCTCCTCCTTTCCTAGATGGGTGGCACGGTGGCCCAGTGGTTAGCACTGTTGCCTCACAGCAAGAACGTTACTGGTCCTAGTCCTTACCAAGCCAGTCGATGTTTCTGTGCGGAATTTACACGTTCTCCCCGTGCTCACGTGGGATTTCCCCGGGTTCCCCGGTTTTCTCCCACCGTCCAAAAACATGCAACTTTAGTTAATTGACTAATCCAAATTGGCACCATAGACGTACTCCTAAGTAGTTATCTCTTAAGAGCAATCACTATCTGTTCATTAGCTACTACAGCAGGGGAGTTGTCGAGATCGACCTGAGCTCAAACTCCCCTCTCGCCTTGCAAACTGGAGGGAGCCCCGGGCTCGAGGATCTAATGAGCTCAGGGCTCTCTCCCAAGACAGCATGCCAAACACGCTTTCAAGAGTTCACACTTACATAATGCTTGACTATGTTAGCAGGTTTGGCATGCTGTCCCAGGAGAGAACCCTGAGCTTGGAGATAGTTGAGCCTAAGTCATTATTAAGCATTAAGAGGGATACGAGATCAGGTAGTTCTCGATAACTTCCCAAGAATAGACCGCCAACTGTGCCAGTGTGTACTTAATAGTTCCTGGTGACTTTAACTTTTGCTACATGTCTTTAGACTGTGGAAGGAAACCGGAGTATGCTGGGAAAACCCACACAAACACAGGAAGAACATGCAAACTCCGCACAGAGAGTGTCGACTGGCTCAGCTAGCGTTTGAACCAATGAGCTTTTTGCTGTGGGTCAACAGTGCTAGCCATGTTAGAATTGAGGAGGAGGGAGAAGGGATTGGTGTTTGGGGACTTCCAGCTAGCTTACTAGCTTACTAGCTGGTTTTATAAGTTTTAAATTATGCAACCAATTGGCAAACGAATGGCATAATAAAAATTTTAATAACCAAAACATGGCTGAACATTATGCTTTTGAATGAACGTCAGTTTCATGCTCTTGCTGCCTGATGTCTCTTAGGGGAAGTCATCTGCGAGCCTCCCAACAACAAACTGGACAAGTTCATTGGGACTCTCTACTGGAAGGATAACAAGTACCCGCTGGACAATGAGAAGATGCTCCTGAGAGGATGTGTGCTCCGTAACACCGAATGGTGTTTTGGCTTGGTTATCTTCGCCGGTACAATATTCCTCCTTTACTGTGCAAGCATTTTCACAGGACATTGATTAGCTACCTTGAGTAGACGCATCGAATGCCTTGTTCTCTTTAAAGGGGACATATTATGCAAAAATCACTTTTATAAAAGCTTTAAGCACAGTTGTGTGATAACAGTGCGTGAATACAGTCAGCCTCTAATGGTTAAAATGAATAATTCTATTTTTATAATCACACACTTCATAAAAACAGTCTGCAGAAACACTTTGATTGACATTTTCCCATTGTGCGTGTCATCAGAGGGGGGAAAGCCCCGCCCATTAGTGACCATCTCTGCCTCATTAGCATAAACAGCCCTCAGTGAGAAGCAGCCATCCACCATTAGAGTTTTGAATCTGCCACTATGCTCACATAGGTGTTTTTAGCTCCACCCCCATTTAAAAAGAGGCTTGGGAGCACAATCACATTTGAATTTAAAGCGACAGTCACCAAAACGGCACGATTTAGATCAAAGCCTTAAAGGGGCAGCTGCAAAAAGTTCTAAAAAAGTATTTGAGGGTTATTTTGAGATAAAACTTCACATACACACTCTAGTGACACGAGAGACTTATTTTACATCTTGTAAATAATGGGTACCCTTTAAATGCACTCCATTATCTGTGCCGAGATGAGGGGATGTTTTCTGCTTCTCCGTCAGGACTCCAAACCAAGCTGATGCAAAACTGTGGGAGGACAAAGTTCAAAAGGACCAGCATCGATAAACTGATGAACACTTTAGTGCTGTGGGTAAGTGTGTTCACGGCATGCTGGGACTGATCGACGTGTGGCGTCTCACTTAGTCACGCCGGCAGCCTTTCAAAAGGGCAGTTCATTTTGCTATTCGGTTTTGCAGAAATGATTGCAAGAGTTTTGGTCTTCTAAACTTGACAGCTATGTTACAAACTACATCAAAAAGTAACATCCACTAATAAGCCACTTCGTGAAGACCAAAAGCATTTCATGTGATGATGTATTTGTTGTTTTTTCAGATCTTTGGCTTTCTGATCTGTATGGGGATCATCCTGGCCATCGGGAACACTATTTGGGAGCAGAGTGTCGGCAGTGACTTCTGGGCGTACCTTCAGTGGAAAGAACTGACAGTCAATGCCGTCTTCTCTGGCTTTCTGACCTTCTGGTCCTACATTATCATCCTTAACACGGTTGTGCCCATCTCACTGTATGTGAGGTAGGTCAAATCACACAGTATCAGAACCCAATTTCACATCCAATATTAGGCAGAGCCTTGAATGTAAGTGCTGTGACATAAAGTATGGTTGCACTTCAGACAACCCATGAGCCACAATTTGAATTCCAAGTCTAATCCAATTATAATTTTATATAGTAATTTTCTAATTATGATTTAGATGAATTTTTATCTTATACTTATGTGTCTGATTGTATTACAGTGTAGAAGTTTTGCGGCTGGGCCATAGTTACTTTATAAACTGGGACAGACGAATGTACTACAGCCGCAAGGACACTCCTGCTGAGGCGCGGACCACCACTCTCAATGAGGAGCTGGGCCAGGTGGAGTTCATCTTCTCTGACAAAACCGGCACCCTCACCCAGAACATCATGGTGTTCAATAAGTGCTCCATCAATGGGAAGACCTACGGTACGCTTCAACCATTCCTGACACACTTAGGGTGTACTCACACTTGGCACGGTTGTCTTGAATGTTCATGAAAGTCCACCACGCTCTGGCACATTTCTTCCAACTGGGCCAGGGCAGGCCAACTAAACCCCGACTGGGCCCGATTCTGAGCACTCACACTTGTCGAACGAACAGGGAAATGGGGGTCAAACGTGCCTGGGCACAGTTCAGATTGCCTTGTGTGAGTTTAACCTAATGTATATCAGGGGTGTCCAAACTCGTTCCGGTGTCCTGCAGAGTTAATTCCAACACAAATCAACACACCTACAAGGATGTTTCTAGAAAGCCTTGTAAAAGCTTGATTAGCTAGCCCAGGTGTGTCTGATTGGAACCATACTTTTCAGGACACTACTATCCAGGACCGAGTTTGGACACCCCTGCTGTAAATACACGTTTGTGAGCTTATTTATTGATGGCTTTTATTTTGTTGTCTAGGTGATGTTTTTGATGAGTTTGGGCATAAAGTGGACATTACAGAGGTAATGGAAGCAACTGTTTTTAAATAGTTTTTTTTTATTTGTAAAGCTCATTTTACAACTTCACTAGTGTTAAAGAGTTGAGTTTTAACCATTTTTGAATCCATTCAGCTGATCTCCTGGTCTAGTGGGAACACTTATAGCTTAGCATAGATTATTAAATTGGATTACATCATTAGCATTTCGCTCCAAAAAATTTATAAAAGAGTTTTGATCGTTTTGCTATTTAAAACTCGATACTTCTTTAGTTACATCATGTACTAATACTGGCGCAAAACGAAGAGTTTTCACTTTCTAGGCCAATTTGGCTAGAAACTATACTCTTAAATAAAAGTGAGCAGCACGGGGTTGTCGCGGACTACAGTGAAGAGGGTTGAGGAGTCCTGGAAGAACACGAAAGTGAACAGGGGATGGGGGAGAAGGGGGGTTAAGAAGGGGGATCGGTAAAATGAGGTGCCGGATCAGATTTCAGAGGTGCTGGATCCAGATCCGGCATGTTCCAGCACAATTTAAGCCCTGGCTAAGCTACAAGCGCTTCTGCCAGACAGGGAGATCAGCAGAATGGAATCAAAAATGGTAAAACTTAACTGTTTAACACAACATAGGCTCATTATGAAAACGTAGCCCTATATACCTTCCTGGAGAGCACCAAATACGTGCCAGGAGCTATGCAATTTTTGTAAATCCACCAGAGGTCACTCTGTACGATTTTTGAGATCTCAAATTTCTCTTGCGAGTGACATTTGCGCCTGCTGTTCTCACGTAAATCCACCAGAGGCCACTGTCGACTGACTCATTGATCGACTGACCCACCCTCCTCCTTCCCTAAACCCAACCGACAGTGTTCTGAAAAGCACAATTGATCAGCACTCACCACCTTCCCTAAACCAAACCGACAGTTTTAAAAAGCAATCCAGAAAAAGAAAAGCCCTCGCCTGATTTTTACCAGGTTTGACATTCTCACCCTGTTATTTACTTGTTTATTATTTATTTTTTGGCTTTTGTTTTCGTCTTACCTGCCTTCTGGAACTTTTCTTCCCCGGACTCGTCGTGGTCAACTCTACTCTGCGTCTTAAATCCGCCGATGGTCAGCTGGTAAGCATGAGAAGGAACGGCACCATACCGCTCCATTGCGTTTGTTTTAAAAACGGAATGCAGCCATATGTATTTCTGGCTACATAATTTGTGATCTCCAGAACTGTACATAGGGCTACAGTTTCAGAATGAGCCTATGTTGATCAGTTGGGTTTAGGGAAGGGCTGGATGGGGGAATCGGTCAGTTGGTCAGTCAGTCAGTCGACAGCGGCTTCTGGTGGATGTACGTGAGGACAGCAGGCGTGAATGGCACTCACGAGAGAAACTTGAGATATAAAAAGCATACAAAGTGTCCTCTGGTGAATTCGCGAAAACAAAACTTGCAAAAAAACGTAGCTCCTGGGATGTATTTCGTGCTGTCCAGAAATGTATGCAGGGGTACATATCAATAATGAGCCTGGGTTGGATTTATGCTAAGCTTAGTTAAAAGTGCTCCTGCCAGACCCGGAAATCAACTGAATGGATTAAAAAATGGTAATAATCAACTTTTTAACACTAGGTGAGTTGTAAAATGCCTATTGGCAAAAAAGGGTTTCGTTATTTAAATGCTACTTTGTCCATACTGCTGAAATATTTGGCAATCACTCTTATCTCTGACTCTCGTAGAAAACACCATGTGTGGATTTCTCCTTCAATCCACTGATGGACAGGAAGTTCCGTTTCCATGACAGCAGCTTGGTGGAGGCCATCAAGCTGGAAGAGCCCCTGGTGCAGGAATTCTTCCGTCTGTTAGCACTCTGCCACACCGTCATGCCAGAAGAGAGAAACGAGGGTAATCTGGAGCACGAACACCCAAAACATCTTCATATTGAGTTAGCATTTCTCACTGGAAACTGATCAGAATAAATTGTTGAAGGTGAGCTGGTGTATCAGGCACAGTCACCGGATGAAGGAGCCCTGGTTACTGCGGCTCGCAACTTTGGCTTCGTATTTCGATCCAGAACTCCAGAGACCATCACTTTATATGAGATGGGACAGGCGGTCACCTATCAGCTGCTGGCCATCTTAGACTTCAACAATGTTCGGAAGAGAATGAGCGTCATTGGTAGGTTCTGACTTACTTTATTAAATTTTTTACTGATTAGGTATTATGAAAGAATGTTTCATGGTGTTAAATATGGGATATTTACTCAGGAAGGTTTCATGGTCTAGCTAAGTTTGTAAATAAGGAAAGTAGGATGCAAGAACTCACTTACAATAACCAAAAATTAACCATTAAAATAAGAGGCAGCAACCAGCCGCAACACAGTACTAGGAAACATCCATACACACTCACACACACTTACACTACAGCCAATTTAACTTCATTCAATTCACCTATTGCGCATGTCTTTGGACTTTGGGGGAAATTGGAGTACCCGGAGGAATCCCACACTGACACGGGGAGAACATGCAAACTCTACACAGTAATGCCAACTGACCCAGCTGGGACTCGAATTAGCCACCTTCTTACTGTGAGGTGACAGTGCTAACCATTGAGCCACGTGTCTCCCCACTTTCATCACTCTTTCTGATATCCTTGTTTAAAACTAGTGGGTTGTGCAAGAGTTTCTCATTATGATTCTCTACATCTGGGATCACCAAACTTCAAATTCACAAACTATCGAACATGTAGACCAGTGGTCACCAAACTTGTTCCTGGAGGTCCGGTGTCCTGCAGATTTTAGCTCCAACCCTAATTAAACACACCTGAACAAGCTAATCAAGGTCTTACTAGGTAAACTTTAAACACCCAGGCAGGTGTGTTAAGGCAAGTTGGAGCTAAACCCTGCAGGGCACTAGACCTCCAGGAACGAGAATGGTGACCCCTGCTGTACATCGTTTTTGCTCCGCCCCCTCGGAATCAAGCATGTAGTCTGAACGGCACAGCATTCTGCCGATGTTTACAAAAATGTAGTGTGAATACCAATCTGATTTCACCTAGTAAGACGTCTATGTTGATCCTGGAACAACATTCCAATTAGCCAGTCAGATTTAAGGGATATGTTTACCATTTATGTTAAGTTTAGGCATACGGTTTATGCACTGCTACACTACCTGACAAAAGTCTTGTCTTTGATCTCAGTTGTAAGAGCAACAAATAATAGCTTGACTTCTAGTTGATCATTTGGAAACAGGTGGATTTTTCAGATGAATCCTCTGTTGAACTGCATCCCAATCATCACAAATACTGCAGAAGACCTACTGGAACCCACATGGAGCCAAGATTCTCATCGAAATCAGTTAAGTTTGGTGAAGGAAAAATCATGGTTTGGAGTTATATTCAGTGCGAGAGATCTGCAGAGTGGATGGCAACATCAACAGCCTGAGGTATCAAGACATTTGTGTTGCCCATTACATTACAAACCACAGGAGAGGGCGAATTCTTCAGCAGGATAGTGCTCCTTCTCATACTTCAGCCTCCACATCAAAGCTCCTGAAAGCAAAGAAAGTCAAGGTGCTCCAGGATTGGCCAGCCCGGTCACTAAAGATGAATACTATTGAGCATGTCTGGGGTAAGATAAAGGAGGAGGCGTTGAAGATGAATTCAAAGGCTCTTAATGAACTCTGGGAGTCCTGCAGGAACGCTTTCTTTGCCATTCCAGATGACTTTATTAAGTGATTTGAGTCAGTGCAGAGATGTATGGATGCAGTCCTCTAAGCTCATGGGATTCATACACAATATTCATTCTGTTTCCACTGCAGCATGACTTTTATTTTATACTGGACATTATTTCTGTTAAAGATGCAGTAGGTGATCTTCCACAATGCTAACAGCTTAGCATAAATCTCTGAATCACAGTCCCTCCCTTGCCGTCCAGAGCCACGCCTCCTGAAACAGGAGCACGCGCACCTTAAAGATGACAGCCAAAGATCCCTCTCTCATGTGTTAAAAGCGACTAGTGCTCGTCCGGCGGCATGCAGGAATTACACTCATTACTAAGCCAAACTGACATGCTATTTCAGAGCAAATATTTAGAGTTGCATGGTAAACAATATAGGGAGAGACTATGCGTAATAGCGGTATTTACTTGTGTTTTGTTGTTAAACTAATTAAAATCTACATTATTGATGCTGTAAAAGGATCTTATGAAACTGAAAATAGTCTTATCAATCTTTCACCGGAACATTTTAGTGGCTGAACAACACTTCTGTGCAGATAAAACCCATTTGTAACAACAACATCTAACGTTTAATCAGCATTGCGTGAAGCTAAAGTAGTTTTAAAACAGAACATTACCCGTCAAAGAGAAATCTTTCAGCCATTGTCATCCTTTCTCCAGCGTGAAAAGGTAACTTCAATATTGATTCAGGTTTTTAAAAAGTTTTGAGTGAGCATGTTTTTGTCGATCGCGCTCTCTTTCTCTCTCTCTCTTACTCTCTCTCTCTCTCTCGTGAACGCGAAGCACGTCTATACACAAACAGTGGTCGGCGGAGCTGCGTACAAAAGGCTGTGCAGTTGTTCAAATCTGAATGGAAAGACAGTTTGAGCTACTTATCGGAATTATGAGAGATGTCGGCCTGACTCTATTTAATTGGATAAACATTTTTTAGTTTTATGCCTTATCCAGAACATAAAAATACATATAAATACATTTAGATCATTTACTTTAATTATTACTATTGGAATGTGAAGAGACTTTCAACCAGCACAACAACACATGTTTCTGAAGACAATCATCTACTGCACCTTTAAGTTACAAGACTTTTGTCTAAGCGAAGTCAGACCTTACTGTCCAAATTATATCATTAATAATCAAGGCATAATCATATATTATTTTCGTCAAATAGGCATAATCTAGAGGCCTTTGTCTTTCATATGAGCCACTTTTGATACCAAATGATCAACTACAAGTCAAGTTATTATTTTTCGTTCCTGAAACTTGGATAGGCGACAAGACTTTTGTCAGGTAATGTACATGATTGCTATCCAACTATAGCAAGTTGGATTTAGGGGTAGGGATTAGGTAAGGATTACATTTTCAAACAAAAATGATGTTCCAGGATCAACATAGATGCAATCCAAGATTGCATCGTCCTTGTCAAATTTTGATAAGGGTTGGAGCTGAACTCTGCAGGAAGATATATCACCTGGAACAGGATTGAGCATCCCTTCTCTACCTCTATTGTCATCATTGCTTCACATTTCCTTCTGGAGCTCCTCCACGAAAGTTGAGACCAATGTGGCATGCATGTATAACTCATTACCACTAGCCTCATTATATTGGCCCTCATCTCTCAGCACTGCTTGCCACATGCCTTATAACATTTTTATCTAATCAGTCTCACAATCTAGTCTCCTCATACATTTAATACTTCACAAAAGCTGAAATCCTCCGGGACACACTTCTTTACATGGATCTGTATGCATAATTCATCCGTCCACGTAGGGGAATCAATAGCTGGACAGTCTGTTGAAGCTGTTTTATTGTGTACTTAGACATTTATAAGCAGCACTCTCATTTCCTGTCTGTTCCGCAGTGAGGAACCCAAAGGGGCAGTTAAAGCTTTACTCAAAAGGAGCCGACACAATACTCTTCGACAGGCTGGACCCGTCTAATGAAGAGCTCATGTTTACTACCTCAGAGCACCTTAATGTAAGTCACCAGCGCTAAACTACTAACTAAAATGGACCAAAGAGTACCATGATATTACTGTTTTTGGGGGCATGGAGAAATAGTAATTGGGAATGGTACAATTTATTGGGAAATACCATGTTTTAAATAGAATTACCATGGTAATATTTTGGATGCAGCACCATTTGATGTTGCACTCTGATGCTAAATGCAGTACCATGGGGAAACCCGGTTGTGAGGCATATAAAATTATAACGCCATATTACTTTGGATGTGATACAATCAGACAGTACCTCCCAACCCTGTTCCTGGAGGCACACCAACAATACATATAATGGATCTCTCCCTAATCTGACCCAATCATTTCAGGTTCTGGAGTCTCTTCTAATGTTCTGATGAGTGGATTCAGGTGTGTTTAATTCAACATTCAGGCTCATTCTGAACATGTAACCCTATAAACATTTCTGGAGATCGCGAATTATGTAGCCAGAGGAACGTATGGCTGCATTTAAACCTTAAAACGAACGCTACGGGGTGACGCCATTCCTTTTCGCACTTACTAGCTGACCGATTACCTCCGCGTGGAGGACTTTTTTGGTGTTACGATGCAGAGCGGAGTTGACCGCAATGACAGGGTTCGAGTCTGGCGAAGAACGGTACCAAAAAGAGAAAAAGAAAGCCAAAAAAATTAAATGAACAAACAAATAACAGTGTGAGAGTGTGGTAAAATCTGAAAACGTAGTAAAAATGAGGCGAGGGCTTATCTTTTTTTGGATTGCTTTTGTAAACACTGTCGGGTTAGGTTTAGGGAAGTGGGTGGACGGGTCAATTGGTGCGTTTTAAAACACAATCGGTCTGGTTTAGGGTAGGAGGAGGGTGGGTCAGTCGATCAGTCAGTCAGTGAGTTTACAGCGGCCTCTGATGGATTTACGCACCAACAATAGGCGCAAATGGCACTCGCGAGAGAAAATCTCAAAAAGCGTACACAGCTGCCTCTGGGGGTATTTTTGCAAACTGCAAAAAAACGTAGCTCCTAGGACGTATTTGGCGCTCTCCAAAAATGTATATTGGGGAACGTAATCAGAATGAGCCTGGGTTGGTTTAATTAGAAAGCGACTGAAAATGTGTACTGTTAGTGTGCCTTCAGAAACAGGGTTGGGAAACACAGCAATAAAACAATGTTTGGGGTATTTACTATGGTTATAACTAGGGTTGGCAGCAGATGCGGCACAGCCGAAGAAATCCCACAATATGCGCGTAAATAGACCCGTGAACATTATGAGTTTACTTTCTTCATTCGGGCATCAAATTTGCTTATTTCACGCATCAAATTCACCTCACAATAGACGCGGATTAGAGTCATGGGTGGGGCTTCTGTCTGCCCGGTGACTCCAGCCTTATTGCGAATGTCTAACATGGATTTTACTGAAATAATAGCTGTGCTTTTGGAACAGCGTAGATTTGTTCGCCGCTTTGTCTGTATCCATTAGATCCTTTTCAGAGGTGTACCTAGCTCTGTGAGTTCAGAAACTATACCAGGATGATGGAGGCTTTCAGACTAAGCCGAGCCAAGTTTGATGAACGGTTGTTCGTTGTCGGCAGGAGGATTTGATTCCCCTCGGGATACCAACAACATGCACTACGCCATAATCACTCCCCTACAAGAGCAAGCTCCTGATTGGTTAACACAGCGTGAATGTTTGCTGAAGTTCAGAATTTCCAACTCGATCGATTTGTGTGATACAGCGCTTCATTTGCATGAATCCCGTCATTGGCGTCGCCTCATTTGCGCGAATCGCACTGCAGGATGTCTATTCATATCTTTGCATTGACTTAACATGTAAATCACTTGTGCTTGATGCTTTATCCGCGTCTGCTGTGAACACACCATAACAGTACAAAAATGTCAGTAAAAATATGATTCAGTGTACTAACTTTGGTACTAAAGCAAAAATAAAAACGTATCAATTGAAAAACACAATATTTATATTTGAGTATTAATTATTTTAAAAGTGAACAACATTTAAGAGAGAACATGATAATGAAAAAGGTGTAGCTATATAGTACAGGTAATTACAGTACCATATAATATATAGAGTAGACCATGTTTTGAGGCATTTACCATAGTAATATGATGCCTTTTGACCATGTACTTGTGTAATATGTTATATGGATGCTGTATTATGGTAAAACAATGATGTTGGAACTTCGTCATGATAATACCATGCAGTAACAAGGTAAAATCCTGGTAACTGACTTAATATCATGGTACAATCTGTACCTTTAATGTGTAACAACTACATTAGAGTGCCGTGTAATCATTTAGCGTATTAAAAGTATTATGGTATGTGATACTGCTACTTCACATTGGCCCGTTTCATAATTGTAACACTTCCAATGACTTATAAACCTGAGGATATGCATTTCAGTTATTTTCATTCTGGGTTTGTCTTCATTCGACATCTAGAATATTATAGCGGTGAGGAATTGTGACACTCAGAGATGTAGATACACTCCATTTCACTTGACAAATGACAGTAAACGCACACTGAGAGTGTCAGAGTGGCTCAATCACATTCAGACGAGGCTCTGGGCTAAAAGCTTGATCTTAGCAGAGACGGCTCTCGTTTTATTCAGATTCATTTCAATAAGATTCCTGTAGACTTCTCAGGCGGAAAATACTTCATACAAACACATTTAACGACTTTAAGCTGAGCGAATCAGTAATATCTTCAAGATACTGATAAGCTCTGATATCTGCTTATTATGAACACCAGATGATTTCACTCAGAAACAAAATATCATCACTGAAATAACTGCTTAAACCATGATACAAACCATTATATATTGTCTTGAGTGGTGTTTCCCAACCGTGTTCCTGGGGGCACACCAGCAGTACATATTTCGGATGTCTACCTTATCCGACCCAGGTTTTGGAGTCTCTCCTTATGTTCTGATGAGTTGATGTAGGTGGGTTTGATTAGGGAGAGGTTGAAAATGTGTACTGTTGGTGTGCCTTTAGGAACAGGGTTGGGAAACACCGGTCTAAAGCTGGCATTGTTGGTCTTAAAGCAGTTGATGGCCTTCACTAGTATTACGAGCTGCTGTCCATCATTCACGTCTCACTTACAGCTTTCTGTGGCTCTTTAAAGAGAGATCAGACTGATGTCATAGGAGATGCGATGCTAACAGGATAAAAATAGCATGCTTTTAGAAGCTTGTGGATAGGTAGATGCTTTCATTGGTCAGATTGTTGTGCTTGTTTTCGCTGAAGGAATATTTACTGCAGTGTAATTGACTGAAGTTTCAGCTTTCACACTGAGAGATAAATATATCGCTCTGCTAAATGGATGTGTGTGGCAGGAGTTCGCCGGGGAGGGTCTGAGAACATTAGCGCTGGCGTACAAAGACCTTGATGAAGACGTGTTTGACGAGTGGACGAAGAAGCTGCTGTTCGCCAGCACTGCACTGGACAACAGAGAAGAGAAACTGGGCGCTCTGTATGAAGAAATCGAGCAGGGCATGATGGTAAATCAGAGCAGAACTTCACTCGAGCAAATGTTTTGGGCAGATCTTACAATTTACAATTTACAAACAATCTCTAAACTGTGGGTGCAAATATCAAAACTGATTACTGGAACTTCAGAACTGTATTGCAGGTCTGCAAAATGTAGTTGCTCCCCCACAACATTTCATTCATGCTTCAAAACCTAGTTATCGTATCAGTAATTTGGCCAAGGCCACCAAAACATAAAGCCTTGCAAGTGAAAATGGTTAGATGTTTTTTCACCATGACAGTAAACCATGCAAATTAAGGTTTAAAAAAATAGGATATTTGTTGAGAGGGTCAATACTACCAAGAAAAAAATAAATTAATTAACATTTATTTGTTTACAAATGTATTACATGCAACGTGTAACGACGGGGAGATGACACTCACAACAGAAGGTAGGATCCAAAAATGCAGGTTTAATCGTCGTCAGGCAAGCAAAGGTCAACAGGTATAAACAGATATGTTCAGGCAGTCCAGAATCATAATCAGTACACAGGCGAGAGGCCAAAAAGGCAGGCGGCAGGCAGGGAGAACAAGAGTACAAAGCTAAGTCGAAAAACACAGGAAAACAAGACAGGATTAACGCGTTG
Source organism: Danio rerio (assembly GCF_052040795.2). NCBI lineage: Eukaryota > Metazoa > Chordata > Actinopteri > Cypriniformes > Danionidae > Danio > Danio rerio. The sequence goes on along the minus strand of NC_141045.1, from coordinate 34,932,105 downwards.
TAATGTCATCTACACAGTGAAAAAGACTCGGCAAACTGAAAGGGTGAATGAGTGGCTTATGTAGTGAAGGCAATCAGTCTCTGATGGTCCACAGGTGTTGCGAGTGTAATCAATCTAGATGAGTGAGCATGGGTGTAGATGAAGTGCATGTCTGAATATGTAGTCCAGGAAAAGGCGGAAGTGTAGTCCGTGGTCTGTTGTGAGTGAGAACCAGCGATCTAGTGGAATACGATCGCTGGTAATCATGACACAAAGTGCAGTCTTGCTTATCCAATTACTGTATTGTATATTTCATATTTCTTACAGTGCATCTGGAAAGTATTGATAGCGCTTAACTTTTTCCACATTTTTTATGTTACAGCCTTATTCCCTAATGGGTTCAATTCATTTATTTCCTCAACATTCTTCACACAATACCCCATAATGGCAATGTGAAAAAAGATTTGTTGAAATTGTTGCAAATTTATTAAAAATAAAAAACCTGAAAAATCACATGAACATCAGTATTCACAGCCTTTGCCGTGAAGCTCTAATTGAGCTCAGGTACCAACTGGCTGTTTCTCAATATGCGTTCTTCAGCGATCTTGCGTCCTCGTGTAACGTCATCATCAGCTGCCAAAGTTTAGTTCCAATACCCAAAACCACAAGAACAAAGGACGCGTGAAACTTCCCGGATGTGTTCTTGATATCGAGGACGCACCAATGCAGACTTGAGCACCGAACTTGCTCTGGAAGTCCCAGAAGTCATTGCGACTGGAGATGGGAAGCGCAGCATTTTATTTAGATTTATTATTAAAGTTCAGAGATATAACTTATTTATCTCAGGAGTTTCCCTAAATGAAACGGTGAAAGTAAACATCACCATGGACATCTTAATAAAGGAATAAACACATTAGGAGTGTTTGTTTGCTGAAATTCGTATTAAAATCTGTTTTATTTATATTTTGCAACGTATATTTATAATGTTTTATGCATAGTATATATTGTGAAAAGGCGAAAAAAAAAACGCTGTATGAATGCTGTAATGTTGAAAAAATTTTCCATTTAAAATGCGTGAGGGTCATGTGACCATCAGGAAAAACGCAGCATCTCATTTCTTAGAGGACACATTCTCTGTTCTTGTGTTCTCTCGAGTTCGTTCTTCCGAGGACACCTGGCAAGACCACTCTCCACAAGAACGCAAGTGCGTTCTCTGCGTTCTTAGAATTGAGAACAGCCTCTGTTTCCACTGATCATTCTTGAGATGTTTCAGCAGCTTCATTGGAGTTCACCTGTTGTCAATTCAGTTGATTGGACATGATTTGAAAAGGCATACACCTGTCTATATAAGGCCCAGGGTTGACAGTGCATATCAAAGCACAAACCAAGCATGAAGACAAAGGAATTGTCTGTAGACCTCCAAGACAGGATTGTCTAGAGGCACAAGGCTGGGGAAGGTTACAGTTCCACTGCTGCTCTAAAAAGTGGAAGTGGAAGATGTTTGGAATCACCAGGACTCTTCCTAGAGCGATAGAGTGATCGGGGGAGAAGGGCCTTAGTCAGAGAGGTGATCAATAACCTGATGGTTATTCTGTCTGAGCTTCAGTGTTCCTCTCTGGAGAGAGGAGAAACTTACATAAGGACAACCGTCTGTGCAGCAATCCACCAATCAGGCCTGTATGGTAGAGTGGCCAGACGGAAGACACTCCCCGCCTGGAATTTGCCAAAAGGCATCTGAAGGACTCTCAGACTATAAGAAACTAAATTCTCTGCTCTGATGAGACTAAAATAAACACTTTGGAGTGAATGCCAGGCGTTACGTTTGAAGAAAACCAGGCAGGGCTCATTACCAGGCTAATACCATCCCTACAGTGAAGCATGGTGGTGGCAGCATCATGCTGTGGGGATGTTTTTCAGCAGCAGGAACTGGAAGACCAGTCAGGATAGAGGGAAAGATGAATGCAGAAATGTACAGAGACATCCTGAATGAAAACCTGCTTCACAGTGCTCTTGACCTCAGACTGGGGTGACGGTTCATCTTCCAGCAGCACAATGACCCAAAGCACACCGCCAAAATATCAATGGAGTGGCTTCACAACAACTCTGTGAACGTCCTTGAGTGGCCAAGCCAGAGCCCAGACCTAAATCCTATTGAACATCTCTGGAGAGATCTAAAAACGGCTGTACACCGGCGCTTCCCATCCAACCTGATAGAGCTTGAGAGGTACAGCAAAGAGGAATGAGCAAAAACTCCTAAAGACAGGTGTGCTAAGCTTGTGGCATAATATTCAAAAAGATTTAAGGCTGTGATTGCTGCAAAAGGTGCATCAACAAAGTATTGAGCAAAGGCTGTGAATACTGATGTAGTTAATTGGCAAATAATTCGATTACTGATGTCCATGTAAACACAGTCACTGTCTTTCACCTCTGCGTCTGTGTGTTTGTTTTGCCTCTTTGAAAATCAGCGCGTGCCCAAACGGAAACTCCCATTTTTATGCAAAACCTTCCCTCTGTCCCTTCCCCGACACTCCCACCAGAACAGAGCAGGACACACCCACTTTCCTGACTTATTCCAAAGGTGTGACAAAAATCTTGCTGAGACAGGGGGGTTTCACAGCCCTTTAAAATTGATGGTTGACTGTCATCCTAAAAAAAACACTTATCATTGTCACCTGCGAGACTTTATGTTTTGGTGTCCATGGCCAAATTACTGATACGATAACTAGGTTTTTAAGCAAGAATGAAATGTTGTGGAGGAGCAGCTACATTTTGCAGACCTGCAATAAAGTTCCAGCAAACAGTTTTGACATTTGCACTCACAGTTTAGAGAATGTTAAGACCAAGTGTGCCGAAGCAATTGAGAAAAACTGTAAAACCTGCATCTCTCTCGTTTTCCTGAAGCTGCTTGGAGCTACAGCCATAGAGGACAAACTTCAGGAAGGAGTTCCAGAAACTATCGCCTGCCTGACCTTGGCCAACATCAAGATCTGGGTGCTCACCGGGGACAAACTAGGTAAACCAGTGCTAAGGAGCGATTTTAGACTACTCAGCTTTGATTGAGACACATTCTCACTGTCTTCAATGAAGAATCGTTCTTATTGCGCTTGCAGAGACGGCGATGAACATCGGATACTCCTGTAACATGCTCAGAGACGACATGAACGAGGTCTTTATCATCTCAGGTCACACTATGCTTGAGGTTCAACAGGAGCTCAGGTGATATTTCACTCTTTGATACGTTTGTTTTTTTCATATGGGGTCAAATGATGTTAAAGAGAATGATATTTGTGTATTTGGTGTAATGCAAATGTGTTTACAGTTCAAAAAACCCATTATTTTCCACTTATCATACATTGCTGTTGCTCAGATCTGTCATTTATCTATTTGTCTTTTTGGTCATCCATCCATCTATATATATATATATATATTAGGAGACACAAAATTTACCTGATATTCTATCCCAAAAAGCTTTGAAAACTTTAATATTTACACTTTAAGACCACAGAAAATGTGTAATCACAACATATGACCCCTTTCATAATTCATTCATTCATTTTCTTTTCGTCTTAGTCCCTTTTTTAATCAGGGGTCACCACAGCGGAATGAACCGCCAACTTATCCATCATATGTTTTACGCAGCGGATGCCCTTCCAGCTGCAACCCATCACTGGGAAACAACCACACACACTCATTCACACACATACACTACAGACAATTTAGCTTACCTAATTCGGCTATACCACATGTCTTTGGACTTGTGGGGGAAACCGGAGCACCCGGAGGAAACCCTTGCGAACATGGGAGAACATGCAAACTCCACACAGAAATGCCAAATGACGCAGCCTAGGCTCGAACCAGCAACCTACTGCTACTGCTACCTACTGCGCCACCGTGCTTCCCCCACTTTATTAATTTAACATATTTTCAAAAACATCTTAGACTCCAGTGAGGCAGATTGACCAACAAAATGACATTTCTTGCTGCCTTTCTGAACAAATCTTTAAAAAAAATGTCTTGCAGCCTATTTTGTCACACCGAATTGAACCATTATCTATTATTGTAAATATAAAATGGCTTTTTCCTCTTGCTTTGTACACAGGACAGCTAAAGAGAGAATCATGGGACCCAGCAAAGACAAATTCAGCAGTGGCTTGGACATGGAAAAGACAGAACTGTACTCAGTTGACTCGGTCTTTGAGGAGACCATCATTGCAGAGTACGCTTTAATCATCAATGGACACAGTTTGGTAAGAAGAGCATCCAACTTAATTGCAATAAATCTCTAAAATCTAAGCTAGTTAATAATCTAATATAGTTAATAATCTAATAATCTAGTTTCTAAAATAATCCTAATGGTGATCCTGCAGTTCAGACAGAACATTTCCTTCTGCGTTCTCATGAAATCTGTGGTTTTTAAGGTAAAGAGTGGCTGAATTTGGTCTTGCTGGGAAAAATGTGTGTTTGAGGCCACTGACATCAACTCAGGACTTAAATTGTAAATTAAGTGAATTCACAGTCTTAACTCTTGTGTATTGTTTAAATGGACTACCCTTTCGTTATGTTGGGGGCTGTTTTTGCCCCATTGACTTCCATTATAACCACATTTTTGGATTGCAAAGCCTTGAC
>NC_141045.1:34890000-34922500 GCF_052040795.2 Danio rerio | reverse complement strand
GTTGATATTTTGAGCCAGTTTATCTGGAAGTGACCATTTTGTGCTCTTGGCCAAGTCGGAAGGAAACGCTGCTTTATTCGCAAATGTTTTATGTGATATTCCAGTTTTACACATAAAATGAATTCCCATTTGTAGATGGAAACATAGCTAGTGTTTTTTGTTTTTTTATTAAGCATCAAAATATGTCATTCTTGAAATATACTTAAAATCCGTTATGATAACTCTAATAGGGCTAAGTAGTGACCTCGAAATTTAGGAAGATGTAGCTAGTTTTTTTAATTTTGATCTTCAGTATGTGATTTCCATTGAAAATCCTGAATAATGTTTTTGTCATTGATATAGACTGTATATGACCAGTGGTTCATCACACTCTTCAACATCGTCTACACCTCACTTCCTGTTCTGGCCATGGGTCTGTTTGACCAGGTGAGAAAGGGACTAAAATATTTTAATGTAGTGCCACCAAAACACAACCGCAACCTTTTAACCTAAGATTTGTGGATTTTCAGGATGTGAACGAGCAGTACAGTTTACGCTACCCAAACCTGTACAGACCGGGTCAACTGAACCAGCTCTTCAACAAGAGGAAGTTTTTCACCTGTACACTGCAGGGGGTCTACACCTCCTTCATCCTCTTCTTCATCCCGTATGGAGCCTTCATGCCAGCCGTGCGGGACGACGGCGCTCAAATTTCCGACCAGCAGGCTTTCGCGGTCACCATCGCCACCTCTCTGGTCATCGTGGTCAGTGTTCAGGTGAGTCCATTTAAAGGGTTCCTCCACCCAAGAATGATGAATTACTTGCCCTCATCTTGTTCTTCTTTCATCTTCCGAACACAAATAACCCAAATAACAAATAGACAGCAACGGTACAGAGTGGTTCAAAGACCAGAAAAGAAACCCAAAACATTGTCAAAATAATTCATGTGTCTGTAAAAATGACTTTGTTTGACTTTGTCTTCTACACAGGTCAAGGTGTATATTTCTTATGGGCAAAAGGACATATTTGCCATTAAATCAAAACAAGCAAGCATCGTATTTACTATAGTAAACACATTGACAAAGTCATTTTTTACAGGTTTTTTGCTGCACAAAAGTGTTTTTGGAGCTTTGTATAATTACTGTCAAACCATTGAAATATTTAAGAACCATTGAACTATTAAACTATTGACGAATCATTAAAATATTGCCGAATCATTAAACTATTACTGAATCATTGAAATATTGATGAATCACTGAAATATTGACGAATCATTAAACTATTGATGAATCATTGAAATATTGATGAATCACTGAAATATTGCCGAATAATTAAACTATTGACGAATCAGTGAACTATTGACGAATCCTTAAAATATTGCCGAATCATTAAACTATTGATGAATCATTGAAATATTGATGAATCACTGAAATATTGCCGAATCATTAAACTATTGATGAATCATTGAAATATTGATGAATCACTGAAATATTGCCGAATAATTAAACTATTGACGAATCAGTGAACTATTGACGAATCCTTAAAATATTGCCGAATCATTAAACTATTGATGAATCATTGAAATATTGATGAATCACTGAAATATTGCCGAATCATTAAACTATTGATGAATCATTGAAATATTGATGAATCACTGAAATATTGCCGAATCATTAAACTATTGACGAATCATTGAACTATTGACGAACCATTAAAATATTGCCGAATCATTAAACTATTGACGAATCATTGAACTATTGACGAACCATTAAAATATTGACGAATCATTAAACTATTGACGAATCATTGAACTATTGGCGAATCATTGAAATATTGACGAATCATTAAACTATTGACGAATCTTTGAAATATTGACGAACCATTAAAATATTGACGAATCATTGAACTATTGACGAATCATTGAAATGTTGACGAATCATTGAAATATTGACGAATCATTCAACTATTGACGAATTTTTGAAATATTGATGAACCATTGAAATATTGACGAAACATTAAAATATTGACGAATCATTAAAATATTGACGAATCATTGAAATATTGACGAATTATTGAAATATTGCCGATTCATTGAAATATTGACGATTCATTGAAATATTGACAAACCATTGAAATATTGACGAACCATTGAAATATTGACGAATCATTGAAATATTGACGAACCATTAAAATATTGACGAATCATTAAAATATTGACGAATTATTGAAATATTTACGATTAATTGAAATATTGATGATTAATTGAAATATTGACGAATCATTGAAATATTGACGTATCACTGAACTATTAACGAATCGTTGAAATATTGACGAATCATTGAAATATTGACGTAACACTGAACTATTGACGAATCGTTGAAATACTGACGAATCATTGAACTATTGACGAATCATTGAAATATTGACGAATCATTGAAATATTCACGTATCACTGAACTATTGACGAATCGTTGAAATACTGACGAATCATTGAAATATTGACGAATCATTAAAATATTTTAAACATGTTTTTGGATTCTTTTCTGGACTTTAAATATCTCATGGCCATTGCTGTCTATGGAGGATGAGAGAGCTCTCAGATTTCATCGAAAATATTCTCTTTTGTGTAATGACATAAGGGTGAGCAATTGAAGACAGAATTTTCATTTTTGAGGGAACTAACCCTTAAATAACTGCCCTAAAATGACAACATGTAGCACACAGCAGTATTGTATTTTTTATTTGTATTTTTTGATTAAATATTGATTTAATTATTTCCCAGAGATGGGTTGCGGCTGGAAGGGCATTCGCTGCGTAAAAACATGCTGGATAAGTTAGCGGTTCACTCCGCTGTGGCGACCCCAGATTATAAAGCAACTAAGCCGACAAGAAAATGAATAAATGAATGAATTGATTGAATTACTATTAATTTTGACTGCAGTTCTTTCAAATTTCAAATAAAAAGATTATAATTTATAGCCTTTTCTCCCCAAAATGATATATTGTCTTTGCTTGTGACTGAAATCTGGTTTATTCCACCAAATATTGATTGAACTTGTATTTGAATTGGGAAGAAATTTCATAGCAATAAAAATATAGATTTTTATTAATGATTACACAAAAATCAAACTTGTAAATCAAGAGAAACTGAGAATTTTGTAAGTGGACTCTTCATTTTTCCATTGTTGTTTTCATGACCTCAATTCCATATTAAATGCTTGTGTAATTCAGTGTTTATCGTAATAAACAATAAGTTGGTGGTTCACTCCGCTGTGGCTACCCCTGATTAATAAAGGGACTAAGCCGAAAAGAAAATGAATGAATCAATAAATGTGTATATAAATAAATATGAGTAATGTAAATATAAAATTATTTTTTTTTAAATGGACTTAATACAAGATATAAAAGAAGTGATTGTTAATTGTTGATGTTAAATGATTAGAAAGGTTTCGCTAACAAGTTGGTAAAGCCAAGTGGACTGAATGATTATAATAATTATAAATACTAAAAATGACACTTGATTAGTATATTGGAGCTTGGATATTTTTATGGTATATAAACCACACAGTTACATTATAGTGCTAAAAAGAATGCAAATAATCATGAGGCTTATGTTTATGTAAACATTTCGTTTCAGATTGGGCTTGATACAAACTACTGGACGGCGGTGAACCACTTCTTCATATGGGGCAGTCTAGCAGTTTACTTTGCAATACTTTTTGCAATGAACAGCAACGGGATTTTTACCATATTCCCCAATCAGTTTCCATTCATAGGTAAGAATTAAAACATGCTTACATTAACATTAAGCAGACGCTTCTTTCCAAAGCAACTTACAAATCAGGAGTTTAACGAAATGTACTCCAATACATCATGAGTGCACGGAAAATAGATTGCCAGAAGTTATAGACTAAACCTTACACTACCTGACAAAAGTCTTGTCGTCGATCCCAGTTTGTTAGAGCAACAAATAATAACTTGACTTCTAGTTGATCATTTGGAAAAGAGGCAGAAGGTTGATTTTTCTGAAGAATCCTCTGTTGAACTGCATCCCAATCATCACAAATACTGCAGAAGACCTACTGGAGCCAGCATGGACCCAAGATTCTCCTAGAAATCAGTCAAGTTTGGTGAAGAAAAAATCATGGTTTTGGTTACATTCAGTATGGGGGGCGTGCGAGAAATGCAGAGTGGATGGCAACATCAACAGCCTGAGGTATCAAGACATTTGTGCTGCCCATTAGATTACTAACACAGGAGGAAAGGGCACATTCTTCAGCAGGATAGCGCTCCTTCTCACACTTCAGCCTCCACATCAGAGTTCCTGAAAGCAAAGAAGGTCAAGGTGCTCCAGTATTGGCCAGCCCAGTCACCAGAGATGAACATTATTGAGCATGTCTGGGGTAAGATGGAGGAGGAGGCATTGAAGATGAATCCAAAGGCTCTTGATGAACTCTGGGAGTCCTGCAGGAACGCTTTCTTTGCCATTCCAGATGACTTTATTAATCATTGATTTAAGTCATTGCAGAGATGTATGGATGCAGTCCTCCAAGCTCATGATGGATTCAGACACAATATTCATTCTGTTTCCACTGCAGCATGACTTTATATTCTATACTGGACATTATTTCTGTTAAGTGACAAAACTTTTGTCTCAGCAAAGTCAGACCTTACTGTCCTAATTAAAAATCAAGGCATGATCAGATGTTATTTTGGTAAAATAAGCGTAATCTAGAGGCCTTTACATTTCATATAAGCCACTTCTGATACCAAATGATCAACTAGAAATCAAATTATTGTCTGTTGTTCCTAAAACCTGGATTTGCGGCATGACTTTCATCAGGTATTTCATGCATTTACCCAAAAACCTATTCAAAGAAAGCGCTGGCACATTTAAAAATACTACATCCTAGCAGTAATTTCCAGGCGATATTAATGATTCTCTGTTTGTTTTTGATTGTAGGCTCCGCACGTAATTCTCTGAATCAGAAGATCGTGTGGCTGGTCATCCTCCTCAACACAGTCGTGTGTATAATGCCCATGCTGGCGGTCCGCTTCATCAAGACTGACCTCTATCCCACACACACTGACAAGGTCACTACATTTACAGATGACTTCAGCTGTTGCACACTCAACAGTATTACATGTGAATCTGTGAATCTGACAATATTTCTCTGATCCTAGGCTGAAATCTTTAATCTTTAAGGTGCTAGTTTACCCAAAAATGTCAATTAGCCCATGATTTACACACTCAAGTCATCCTAGGCATACTTTTTAAAAATTATATCAGTCAAATCAATCTAAGTTTTCAAAAAATAATAATCAAATAAACTTTTTAATGCTTAACTAGGTTAATTAGGCAGGTTAGGGTAATTAGGTAAGTTATTGTATAATGATGTTTTGTTCTGTAGACTATTGAAAAAACAAATAGCTTAAAGGAGCTAATAAGTTTGACCTAAAAATGGTTCATAAAAAATTAAAAACTGCTCTTATTCTAACCTAAATAAAACAAATATGACTTTCTCCAGAAGAAAAAAATTATATCAGACATACTGTGAAAATTTCCTTGCTCTGTTAAACATCATTTGGGAAATATTTAAAAAAGCAAAGAAGATTCAAAGGGGGGCTAATAATTCTGACTGTAGCTGTATAATATATATACAGTTGAAGTCAGAATTATTAGCCGCCCTGTATTATAAGCGCCCCTGTTTATTTTTTTCCCCAATTTCTGTTTAATGGAGGGAAGATTGTTTCAGCACATTTCTAAGCATAATAATTTTAAAAACTTATTTCTAATAACAGATTTATTTTGTCTTTGTCATGATGACAGTAAATAATATTTTACTTGATATTTTTCAAGACACTTCTATACAGCTTAAAGTGACATTTAAAGGCTTAACAAGGTTAATTAGGTTAACTAGGCAGGTTAGGGTAATTAGGCAAGTTATTGTATGATGATGGTTAGTTCTGTAGACTATCGGAAAAAAAATAGCTTAAAGCGGCTAATAATTTTGTCCCAAAAATGTTTTTTAAAAAATCAATAACTACTTATATTCTAGCCGCAATAAAACAAATAAGACTTTCTCCAGAAGAAAAAATATTATCAGACATACTGTAAAAATGTCATTGCTCTGTTAAACATCATTTGGGAAATATTTAAAAAAGAAAATAAAAATCAAAGGGGGGCTAATAATTCTGACTGCAGCTGTATAATATATATATCGTCTCGTTCAGCTCAATGTCATGAGTTTTTTTCAGCAAACCAAAACAAGTCCATTAAAGTGCATCCATCAATAATAAAAAGTGCCTCACACACAAAAGGAAAAAAGTAGCAAACTGATGAGCTTTTGTAAGAAAATGTCCATATTTAAACCTTTATAAATAGTTTCCTGCAATTTCTGTTTTCTTTTCGTGAGGTGGATTTGTGTGTGTGTGTTTAGCGCCATCTGCTGGACAGAAGTGTGAAGCCTTTCCGGCAGGTGCTGTAGGGCAAATGTATAGAGCAGGGGTCACCAATCTCGGTCCTGGGGGGGCCGGTGTTCGTGCAGGGTTTAGCTCCAACTTGCCGTAACACATGTTTCAAGTATACTTAGTAAGACCTTGATCAGCTTGTGTTTGATTAGGGTTGAAGCTAAAATCTACAGGACACCGGCCCTCAAGGAACAAGTTTGGTGACCCCTGGCATAGAGTAACAAATTAGAAGAAAAAACAAGCACAACTTTTTGACATAAGCCAGAAGGAAACCATTTTTTCCTGAATGGCATTTTTTTTTTTTTTATCTTCACTGCGCTTCCACTTTCATCTCAATTTCAGATTAGGGCCTGTGAACCAAAGCGACTGAGAAAAACTGTAAGATCAGTGTATGGCTTTTTGTTTAAAGTAATTACTGTTACTAGTTATGAGCTCAATTGCATTTACAGTTTTTCTCAGTCGCTTTGGTGCATTTCTCACAACACCAGTGCATTTCTGCAAAACAGTTAACGCATTTCTCAAAACAATTCATGCAAACTGCAAAGCCAATAACCTGCAAAAGCGCGTCACATGCTCAAAATGAATAGTTCATTCCTCAAAAGCAAGTATTCATGTCAATCAAAGTGTCAGTATCACTAAAATGAAAAGTCCTGCACTGCAAAAAATGCTTTTCTTACTTAGATTTTTTGTCTTGTTTCGAGTCCAAATGTCTAAAAAATCTCAAAACAAGAAGAATTTTCTACACACGCAAAACATATTGTCTTGTTTTGAGATATAATATGCCATAATTAAGTGAGTTTTTCCTTAATACAAGCAAAATAATCTGCCAATGGGGTAAGCAAAATAATCTTATGTCAAAAGGAAAAACAAGATTATTTTGCTTATCCCATTGGCAGATTATTTTGCTTGTTTTAAGAAAAAACTCACTTAATATTGGCATATTATTTCTCAAAACAAGAGAATATGTTTTGCTTGGCTAGAAAATTCTCCTTTATTTAAAAATATTTAGATATTTGGACTTGAAACAAGACAAAACATCTAAATAAGAAAAGCATTTTTTGCAGTGTGACACCTTGTTTATAAACAAGATAGTCAAATGGCTTAGTCGTGTTTTCATTATGAGTTTACTCTGTACATTTTTTCAATGCAAAAAAAGTCAGATGTTGGTGACACTTGCTGAAAATGCACTTTATACTATTTGCACAGCCATTTGAAAACTACAGAATAGTTAGACATCACTGCATTTAGTGAGCTATCTGAGTACAAGACACTGAATATGTATGTTGCACATTTTTACTGCATTTGCTCTTTACAATCCTAATTTACTCACAGCATTGTGCAGAAGAATAAACACACCCTTATTTACAACAAGCATAAACTCCCTTTGGGTAAAGCTGAGCACAACTGTAAACAATATTGCAGTACACATTGGAACTGAGCCTGCAACATACACAGGTCAGTAAATCATTCTTAAAATTGTTCGATTTTAAAGACATTTTCAGAAAAATAAAGTTTTTAAAAAAATTTTTTAATAAAGATTGCTTGACCGATTTTGGAATCAAGTTCATCCTTTTTTTGTATGTAATGACTCAAGTAATGAAATGAGGACTGTTAGTTTTATATGAAATGACTATTCAGCATTTACAAGTTTAGTTCATTTTGACTGACATGACATAAGCAGATGATAATGTTATAAATAGCAGAGAGTTGAATGAAAGCAATTGATGCATGTGCGAAAGCATTTGCAATTTGTTGAAAGGAATGAGAAACTGCTACTAGGATGTGCACAAACGACTAACTGTTTTGAGAAATGCATTAACTGTTGTGCAAATGTAAATAGTGTTGTGAGAAATGCACCAAAGCGACTGAGAAAACTGTAAATCGTTGCGTGCTTAAATTAAGTAGTTTAATTGCAGCACTGCCAAAATTGTATTATAATCACATTATGGGGGTGAACATAAACAAAGGGAATGAGCATTTATGATATTAGGGACTTCGATGGATTTGCTGTTCGGATTCTCAGCAGTGAAAATTAAACCACACTGAACTGAACTAAACTGAACTTCAACTCTGAAAACTGGACTGACACAGTTTCAATTTACTAGAACTCCTGTGTTAAGCTGCTTTGACACAATCTACATTGTAAAAGCGCTAAATAAATAAAGATGAATTGAACTGAATAGTCAAATGGTCATGTGCGTCATCATAATCTCCTGAACCGTCTGCCCTCCCTCAGGTGCGTTTACTCCAGCAGGCCACTAGGCGGCAGCGTCCTCAAGAGCAGAACCTCAGGAGAGTCCGCAGGACCAGCTCTAGACGCTCGGCCTACGCTTTCTCCCACCAGCAGGGATACGGAGAACTCATCACCTCCGGCAAGAACATGAAGGTTCCCACATCCTCCACTTCCACATACCCGCTGTCCTCACCCTCCCGAGCCCCTGGAGAGAAGGGCACCACCTCAGCCAACAGCAGGCCGAGCGAGCACAAACAAGAGGTGACGGTAGAAGACTTGGAGGCCAGATAAAAGCCCTTTACTTAGCATCTGAAGATTTAGCGTCTGTGTTTTTTGATAATTGTGTACAGACTACAGGAGGGCTACACATGCACAGGAGACTCCAAAGAGCCAGCACAATGAAGCACAGATCATTCCTTTCACCTCATTTTTCGGTTCCGTCTCAAACGGCGTCTGTTTAAATTGAACCCGAGATTCATTTTTGTATTCTCACCTCTTCTGGCACACGATTCAAAAAGTGTGATGTTTTCTCAAAAAGGCACAGTTTTTGTATTCTGGGTTTTAAGAACTTCTTTTTAACGCTTTAGGAAATGTTTTAGACACTCATGTTTAAAGGAACACTACACCTTTTTTGATAAAAGGCTTATTTTACATCTCCAGTTAAAGAGTTGAGTTCATTCAGTCGATCTTCAGAGCACTTTTAGCTAAGCTTAGCACAAATCATTGAATCGGATTAGACCGTTAGCATCTCAAAAATAAAATTACAAAAAAGTGCTCTGATAATTTTCCTATTTAAAGCTCGACTCTTTTGCAGTGACATCGTGAACTAAGACTGATGGAAAGTGAAAAGATGATATTTTTTAAGCTGATATGGAACTATACTCTCATTCTGGTGTAATAATAATGAAGAAACTTTCCTGCCGTACACTATGACTGCAGCAGGCGCAATGATGCGCAGATATTAACTAGTGGTGTAAGCAAGCATATGCATATATGCTGCGCTCAATATTCAGATCCTATGTAATATTATTGCTCCGGCTTCAGCCATGATACAGCAGCAAATCTCCTTGATTATTACACCTGAATGAGTGTATAGTTCCTAGCCATATCAATCTAGAAAATAGCTACTTTTCATTTTCCGTCAGTCTTAGTACACGACAGAAGTGTATCTACAGAAGAGTCCAGCTTTTAAATAGGAAAATTATCTTTTTTTTTTTTTTTTTTTTGTGTGAGATGCTAATTGTCTAATCCAATTCAATGATTTATGCTAAGCTAAGCTAAAAGTGCTCCCACCAGACCTGGAAATTCCCTGAATGGATTAAAAATGGAAAAACTCAACTGTTCAACTGTAGAAAGCTGTAAAAGAGAGCTGTAAACTTTACAACTGCTCCAGGGCTAAAGAGTTGAGTCTATTTAGTTGATCTCTGGAGTACTTTTAGCTTAGCTTAGCATCAATCACTGAATCGGATTAGACCGTTAGCATCCTAAAAATGACACAAAAGTGTTTCAATAATTTTCCTATTTAAAGCTCGACTCTTCTGCAGTGACATCGTGAACTAAGACTGATGGAAAGTGAAAAGATGTTGTTTTCTAAGCGGATATGGAACTATACTCTAATTCTGACGTAATAATAATGAAGGACCTTTCCTGCTGTACACCACGACTGCAGCAGGCGCAATGATATGCAGATTCTAACTGTTTGTGCAAGCATAGACGTTGATTCTGGAGAAAATTTTTAGATGCTGCGTAATATCATTGCACTGCTACAGCCATAGTACGGCAGCAAATCTCCTTGATTATTACACCTGAATGAAAGTATAGTCTCTAGCTATATCAATCTAGAAAATAGCAACTTTCCATTTTCCGTCAGTCTTAGTGCACGACAGAAGTGTACCTACAGAAGAGTCAAACCTGTAAATAGAAAAATTACAATTTTTTTGTTTACATTTTTTGAATGAGATGCTAATGGTCTAACCCAATTCAATGATTTATGCTAAGCTAATCTAAAAGTGCTCCCGCCAGACCTGGAGATCAGCTGAATGGATTAAAAAGGGTAAAACTCAACTGTTTAATTGTAGAGAGCTGTAAAAGAGAGCTGTAAAATTTAACGGCTCCAGAGTTAAAGAGTTGAGTCCATTCAGTCGATTTCCGGAGCACTTTTAGCTTAGCTTAGCATAAATCATTGAATTGGATTAGACCGTTAGCATCTCAAAAATTACAAAAAAACGTTTTGATAATTTTCCTATTTAAAGCTCGACTCTTCTGCAGTGACATCGTGAACTAAGACTGATGGAAAGTATAAAGATGTTGTTTTCTAAGCTGATATGGAACTATACTCTCATTCTGGCGTAATAATAATGGAGGAACTTTCCTGCTGTACCATGACTGCAGCAGACGCAATGATACGCAGATTCTAACTAGTGGTGCAAGCAAGCATAGGCATATATGCTTGGCACTATTTTCAGATGCTGTGTAAAATTATTGCACTGCTACATCCATAGTACGGCAGCGAATCTCCTTGATTATTACACCTGAATGAGTGTATAGTCTCTAGCTATATCAATCTAGAAAATAGCAACTTTCCATTTTCCGTCAGTCTTAGTACACAACAGAAGTGTAACTACAGAAGAGTCAAACCTGTAAATAGAAAAATTACAATTTTTTTGTTTACATTTTTTGAATGAGATGCTAATGGTCTAACCTAATTCAATGATTTATGCTAAGCTAATCTAAAAGTGCTCCCGCCAGACCTGGAGATCAGCTGAATGGATTAAAAAGGGTAAAACTCAACTGTTTAATTGTAGAGAGCTGTAAAAGAGAGCTGTAAAATTTAACGGCTCCAGAGTTAAAGAGTTGAGTCCATTCAGTCGATTTGCGGAGCACTTTTAGCTTAGCTTAGCATAAATTATTGAATTGGATTAGACCGTTAGCATCCCAAAAATTACAAAAAAACTTTTTGATAATTTTCCTATTTAAAGCTCGACTCTTCTGCAGTGACATCGTGAACTAAGACTGATGGAAAGTGAAAAGATGTTGTTTTCTAAGCTGATGTGGAACTATACTCTCTTTCTGGCGTAATAATAATGGAGGAACTTTGCTGCCGTACCATGACTGCAGCAGGTGCAATGATACGCAGATTCTAACAGGTGGTGCAAGCAAGCATAGGCATATATGCTTGGCACTATTTTCAGATGCTGTGTAATATTATTGCACTGCTACAACCATAGTATGGCAGCGAATCTCCTTGATTATTACACCTGAATGAGAAAATAGTTCTTAGCTATGTCAACCTAGAAAATAACAACTTTCTATTTTCCATCAGTCTTAGTACACGACAGAAGTGTATCTACAGAAGATAAATAGGAAAATTATCCATTTTTGTTTACATTTTTGAATGAGATGCTAATGGTCTAATTCAATTCAATGATTTATGCTAAGCTAAAAGTGCTCCCGCCAGACCTGGAGATCGTCTGAGCGGATTAAAAAAAACTCAACTGTTTAACTGTAGAGAGCTGTAAAAGTAGTCTATTTTAATAGAAGTGGAGTGTTTATTTAAACCTGAGACGAATGACAGCCGTCTAGTGGAGAAAATATGTGCTGGCGTGTGAAATAATACCTCGTATTTTATTATAAAGCCATCTGAAGCGGTTTAGGGTTATTATTACTGCATTGCATATGTAATATGGATACGTTTAAAGACTTGGTAGTTGCATCACAGTTCACTAAATGCCCCCAAATGCTCAGCGCTACTGGATGAGTAGTAAACATTAGTAATGTGCCATTTTGATGCCGTAACGAACATGCAATGAATGTGCAAGCAAGCTTATTTGACCAATTTAAATTGCATCTAAAAGATTTCAAAATAAAACATTCCTCTATGCGGTAGTGCTTTTGCATGCAGCTCAGCGAACTGGGAATACTGAACACTACGCCGTGCCTTCCATCAAGCGATAGACTGAAGCATTTACTCGTTTAAACTTCTACAATTCCATATTTATCTTATGTAAAGGTCTACAAAGTGGGCATTTCTTTCAAGGGATCCTTTACGGAAGGGATTTTTGTGCCTTTTTGTTTGTCTTTCACTAAAGGAAGTCTGTTTTTCTCTCTCTCTCTGAATGTCCCACGCTTTGTTCAGGCACATTAGCCGCTCATGTTAAAGTAGATCACATTTTCTAAAAGGGGGCCGTGCAACATTTCCTCTTTACGAGTGTACAGTCGACATGTTCATTTATTGCCATGGTGAATATACATGACGAATGTATGAGATCTTTCTGCTGTGCTGTTTTGCCAGCAAAGACCACGCAGAATGTGTTGTTTTTATTTAAATGCATGGGTTTTTATACGAGTCGTTGTACATTATTTTGATATGAAATGCAATAAATGGCCAATGTTTCATTTATTTGCAAACGGACTGTTTGCATTTACATATTTAATTGTTGATTTTTTTTAAATGTGATCAGTGGTTTGCTGCGAGCGCTGTTGCTATGATGTTCATCTTCTTTTCAACTTGGTCCCTTTATTAATTAGAGGTCACCACAGCTGAATGAACCGCCAACTTACCCGGCATGTTTTACGCAGTTACACCCACACACTCACATACACACAAATATTTTTTTTATGAATATTTATTTTAAAAAAATACAAAAAGCGCCTCTTTTTTAGGTGTTTTATATAACATAGACAACATCCACAGTTTAGTCTATTCAGTCGATCTCTGGAGTACTTTTAGCTTAGCTTAGCATAAATCACTGAATCGGATTAGACCGTTAGCATCCTAAAAATGACACAAAAGTGTTTTGATAATTTTCCTATTTAAAGCTCGAATCTTCTGCAGTGACATCGTGAACTAAGACTGATGGAAAGTGAAAGATGTTATTTTATAAGCTGATATGGAACTATACTCTCTTTCTGGCGTAATAATAATGGAGGAACTTTGCTGCCGTACCATGACTGCAGCAGGTGCAATGATACGCAGATTCTAACAGGTGGTGCAAGCAAGCATAGGCATATATGCTTGGCACTATTTTCAGATGCTGTGTAATATTATTGCACTGCTACAACCATAGTACGGCAGCGAATCTCCTTGATTATTACACCTGAATGAGAAAATAGTTCTTAGCTATGTCAACCTAGAAAATAGCAACTTTCCATTTTCCGTCAGTCTTAGTGCACGACAGAAGTGTACCTACAGAAGAGTCCAGAAATTGAGAATTTTTAGGCACAGTTTTCATTCATTTTCTTTTCAACTTAGTTGCTTTATTAATTAGGGGTCGCCACAGCGGAATGAACCGCCAACTTACCCGGCATATGTTTTACGCAGAAACACCCACACACTCACATACACACAAATATTCTTTTTTATAAATATTTATAAAAAAAAAAATACAAAAAGCGTCTCTTTTTTTAGGTGTTTTTTATAACACAGACAACATCCACAGTTATTTGAAACACTTTTAATAGTGTTTTATGAAAATTCAAGGGGTTTTCTTTAAAATGATACCAAATTTTTGCATTTACACCTCTGCATGTGGATTTGGGAAGCTTTTAAATTTTATGTAGGCAAAATCCAGGCGGAAATCCCCAAATAGCTCTGGAGTTTGAAACGATGAGGCTTGTAAACAGTAAGATGTTTTACTGAATGAATGTCTATCTTGAATGCTTTTAGAAAAGCGCAGTAAAAGCAGGAGCATATTGAGGGGTTCTCAGCTCTTTTTACTTCAGCCTTGAAAACCTGAAAGTATTAAATGATTAGAGATTTCTTCATTTTATTGAGTGAAAATGCCCATTCAGACTTCATACAGTCTGCTCATCAGATCAGCCTTTATATGAATCTCCTTGTGCTTCACAGACCGAGGGGTTGATTGTGTTGAGAGTTTTTCATTCCTCGATGTAAATTGCGGCCCCTCCACCCGGCCTCGTCACAAATAAACTCTGCTTTTCCAGAGCGGCTCGACGGGCGTCAGGCATGTAATAACGTTCCCGCACGGTCTGGAGAAACGAATCTATCCTTTCTCCAGGAACCATGGACACGGTGCAGCCTCCCCATCCAGCTCCGGTTAGCCTGGAGCCCACAGCGCCCGCCTGCCTGTGAACCAGGAGGAAGAGTTTACACTCACGCTCATATACTCACACACACTTAATTGTCTCATAATTGATTTATTAATTGTAGAATACTTTTTAAGACACCCTGAACAGGGATGAAAACTGAATTCGCTAACAATGAAATTAATTTTCTCGCTCTCAGGTCACCTTGGATGTCCCGAGGGCGAGTGACGAAACTAACAGGACATTTTCTTCACAGTACTTCAGAACATTTTGTTTTGTGTTCATGAGAAGGAAAATCACAGACGTGTAGAACCACCCGAGTGTAAATAAATGCTGAGAATTGTTTGTTTGTGGGTGAACTCCCCCTTGAACTCTTCTAAACAGTGTGTTGTGCGTCTCACTCACAGACATATGTCCACCAGCTGGTCCAGCTCCGGGCAGCTGCACTCGTACAGGTCTCTACAGCTGCCGTGGCTCTGCTTCATCAGATCCCCCAGCTGAGTGATGGCGCTGGCAGGAGAGGAGTCGCACACGGCCTTAAACTGCAGCACACGCGCAGCCTCGCCGTACACGTGTCTGGCACGCTGGTACAGCTTAAAATGAGTCGCTGAGGGGGAAATGCAAATCAGTGGATCGTTAGTTTGCTGAAGTACCACCAAAGACTTTAAGTTGCTCTGGATTGGTGTTATTTTTAATTTATTGCAAGGCTGTCTGGAATACTCGATTCTGATTGGTCAGTCAGGGCATTTCAAGGTATGCTATTCAATGATAACAACCTATAATTAACGCAGGATTATGATTTAGCTTGTTTAACTGAGAATCATCTTCAGTGTTAGTAAGTACATTCACATCCATATACTTACATGCACATTCATTTGTATGTTTGTCTTTCACAGATTGGCGGCGTCTTGTGAATGAATAATACGTGGGTTAGCATAAGTTTCATTCAAATGGTTTCTGTCAGCTTCGCTTGTTTTTGACTGTTTGGCACCATCTTGTGACTGAATGATGCGCAGGTTGGTGTATGCTCCATCAGCTTTATTCGGTGTTTTGTTTCTGTCAGCTTTGAGCAAAGTATTATATCGGCTCTTAACAATGTTTTGTGTCAAAATTCTGTGTTTTGTGTTAAGAAGCCATGTAATAAGCTGGATAAAGTACATTCAGGTGGTTGCTTTTTACAGAATAAAGCCCTTCAGTCTCATACAATTGTGCTGCAATTCTGGCTGCCATTTAGGCCCCGTTTACACTAATGCGTTTTCATTTTAAAACGCATAAGTTTTGCTACGGTTACGCCATCCATCCACACTACGCTGGAGTTCTCGAGCGCCGAAAACGGAGCGTTTTGGAAATGCTGGAGAGGCTGTTTTCATTCTGAAACGCTGCTGCTCCGTCTCCGTGTGGATGAGGAAAAACGGAGACATCTGAAAACTGAGGCAGGACTGTTGAGATTCGCTACCTGATTGGGGCTTTTGTGTCATTGGGTATCCTTCCCTTATTCGTCAAGCCTCTATCACATGACTATAACACAAGGCTTTAACGCTACCGGAAGACAGTACTGTAAACAACAACATGGGCACAGAAATGGGAGCGTTGTTTGCACTATTGTCTGTTTTAGGCGCCATTGTGCAGTTATTCATTTGTTACGTTTAGTAACAACTCGACCTCGTCGTCTGTCCACAAAAATACCTCTCTTGCTTTCTTTGCCATTGTGTTTAATGTTCAACCGGCGTTTGTTGACTAACAATAACCAAATGCCGAGTGAGATGCATGCTTCCTGTTTATACTAGAACGCGCATGCCCAGAGTGCGCGAATGGTCACGTGATATACGTTTTTGGTGGCGTAGTGTGGACGGAGATATGTTCAGAGACGCTAGGTAAAAAGCTAGTGTGGACGCGGATCGTTTTTGATCTAAAACGCCGTTTTAAAACTAAAACGCACAAGTGTACACGGGGCCTTAGACTTTATTCAGGGGTACAACCTCCTGGATGTACTTTATCCCTAACTTAATGCATCCGTTTGTTGAGCCAGTGTGGACTCAAGCCTCAGTTTGCCGTTTTTGCTGACAGTCTTAAAGGGACAGTACATTTAAAAAGTTTCTTACCATTTGCTTACACTCAAAATTTTCTTTTCTTACTTCTGTTGATGACATGGAGTAAGCAAAGTCTCCTTTTTGCTTGGACGTAAGATTATTTTCCTTTCCCCATTGGCAGATTCATTTGCTTATTTTAAGAATAATACCTAACTGAATTTTGACTTTTCTGAAAACAAGACGCTATTTTTGCTCGTCTAAAAATGCATCTAAATGTAAGATTTTTAAGACATTTGGACTACAAACAAGACAAAAACTCTAAGTAAGAAAAGCTTGTTTTTGCAGCCTGGGTTTTTAAATAGTATCTGGATGCAGCCTTTATAATGCAAGCTGAGATTGCATCTTTCAGCGATGCAATGTCAGACACAATGCACTCAATGCAGTGAGTGACGTCACTGTGACTGGTGGGGTTAGGCGAGTGCATTAAAAGGCATTGGATGCAGCTCAGATTGCACTGCATTAGGTCTGCATCCAGACCCCTCTCGGGCTTTTGGAAAACTGAACTTCCACACTGCCTGGGATTAAAGATACGGAAACAGATTGTGAATTTGTATTCCTCCAGGCTATAAGTTCTCTCTTACCGTGCTGTGTGTTGGCACTGAGGATGTCCTCCCCCAGCTGTTGATCAGTGATGCCCAGACTCCTGCAGATCTCCTCTCTGCTGTAGGGCTCAGGGTGCAGCAGCTCCTCCAGCAGCTCCAGCATCTCCTCCAGACTCACCCGCAGCTCCTTCTGCAGATCCCCCAGCTTCAGCAGACGCCTCCAGTCCAGCCCGCGCGCCTTCGCCAGCATCTGCACACAGCGGGATTCAATACAAAAATCACAAGGGCTCTCGTTTGTAAAGCTTAGTGTAGTGACCTTCTTAAAAGTGGACAGAGGACCCAGTGCTGAAAATGGCGTTCGCAAACATTTGCTGATATTTAAAAAACCTTGTGTACCCACATCTTCATGCAACTTTGCACCTGTTTCATGTTTAGTTTCTGAAAATGTAACTTATTTGATGGTGAAAATGAGTGAGTCCCCTGAAAACACTGTATACTTTTGGCTTTAGCGCCACCTAATGTAAATACAGCTAAATGCACTTAAAACCTTTGAATACACATCCATGACTCATTCATTCATTTATTTTCTTGTCAGCTTAGTCCCTTTATTAATCCGGGGACGCCACAGCGCAATGAACCGCCAACTTATCCAGCATGTTTTTACACAGCGGATGCCCTTCCAGCTGCAACCCATCTCTGGGAAACATCCACACACACACACACACTCATACACTACGGACAATTTAGCCTACCCAATTCACCTGTACCGCATGTCTTTGGACTGTGGGGGAAACTGGAGCACCCGGAGGAAACCCACACAAAGGCAAGGAGAACATGCAAACTCCACACAGAAACACCAACTGAGCCAAGTGTCGAACCAGCGATCTTCTTGCTGTGAGGCGACAGCACTACCTACTGCGCCACTGCCTCGCACATCCATGACTACAACTATTTAATTCAATTTAAAATACTTTTCCTGAGTAAATGAATGCAGATTTGATCTGTAAGAGACTTCTTTTAAACATTAAGAAATGTTCAGTCTTTCGGATGTCTGTATACTGGAGTTCAGACCTTTGTGGCGAGGCGACACTCCACCACCCTCATGTTGAAGTGAGACGACGCCGCCTTGTTCATCTCCACACAGCAGTTGGCGATTACAAAGACTGCGCCATCAGGCAGCTTCACGTCTGTGGCTCGCAACGGGTTAAACTCGATTAGCTTTGCCTTGAGGAGAAAAAGAAACAGTCAAAAATGTAAATGCAGTTTGACATATTCGGCTGATATATGGATCAGAGAAGCATTGTCAAGATAAAGAAAAGAAAAACAATCTTTTATTTTCTTCATTTAAAACTTTACATTTTTTGAGCTGTACTTTTTGTATTCATGCTGGTTTTATATGATTGAAAACCTTCACACAGGTGAGTGGGCTTGACAAACCACCTGCAGAAAACACACTCTTTCATCTCCGACATTTGCACCAGTTTTTGCACCACGCACTTGACGAATCAAACTAATGCCGAGTTCAGACTGCATGACTTTGAAAGTAGTCGTGTCACGGATGTTTTCACACTGCATGACTATCTGGGTTCTTGTTCTTGTTGGATCGGCGACAGGAGAGTTCACACTGCATGACTTTACATTAGGAAGAATCACAGACAACTTTGTCCAAACTACGTCTCACAAACAAACAAACAAACGCGAGAAGTGACATAAACACTATGCAAGGTCTTGTAGTATATATATTGAAATTAACTACATAATGGAAAGAAGAAGTCTTTAGCTTTAGAAACTTGCAGTGTTTCCTCTAGGACTTTTATGCACAGATCTACCAACTACCTGTCACGTTATTTCAATGACGAGATCGCATTTATGTAATAACCCTACGAGCAAGTAAATCTCTTCTCTTGGATTGTGCAGCGATTTCCTCTGCTCGTGCACAAAACTTCTTGCACGCCCCCTCAAATATACGCAGCTTAAGCGCAGATCTTCTTGTGCGCTCTCAAATAAACGGTGCTGAAGTGTGATTTAGTGCGTTAGATTTTCAAAGAAAAAAAATTTAAAGCAAGACTAATAATTCTGACTTTTACTGTATATATATATATATATATGTATTATTTTTCTTATTTAAAAATAATTCAAATGTTAATAATTTTTTATTTTAAGAGACTTGCTGTCGACTGATATAAATGTCCATTTTTTGCGACTTTGTTTTGATAAACTGTTTACTTTCACAATGTTTTTTTTTTTTTTTACAAATATTTCATCACTTACCTTTGTCCACGTTATTTTTTATTATAATTCTTAAATTAATTCAGAGATTATAGCATCAGTAACTGTATGAGCAGCAATTTTAAAAAGTCTCATGCCATTAATCTTTATACCAGGAATGAACAAAATGCACAGCATTTATATAAGCTACTTTAAAACATGGCTTACCGTTCCCTCTTCTGCTAAAAAAGAAATGGACTGATCCATCCCTCCGCCCTCAGTGCCAATATAACGCTCACATTTGGCACACATTTCTGCAAGAGTGACCTGAAATAAAGATCAAGTGCATAGGAAATCAGTAAAATATATATATATATATATATATATATATATATATATATATATATATATATATATATATATATATATATATATATATATAAAAAAATCTTTTTTATATATATATTTTTTTTGCCTTTATTTTAACAAAACAAAACAACAGAACAATTTCTTCTAGGTGCTCCGATTTCCCCCATAGTCCAAAGTCATGCGCTATAGGTGAATTGGGTAAGCTAAACTGTCCATGGTGTACTGTATGTGTATGAATGAGTGTGTGTGTTTCCCAGTAATGGGTTGCGGTTGGAGAAAAAAAGGCTGGAATAGTTGGCGGTTCATTCCGCTGTGGCGACCCCTGATAAATAAGGGACTAAGCCAAGGGAAAATTATTGAATAAACTTCATTCAACTAGAAATTGATAAATAACACATGAACATTATATATATATATATATATATATATATATATATATATATATATATATATATATATATATATATATATATATATATATATATATATATATATATTGTAATTTATTAATTAACATTTTTATTTTAAGAGACAATTTTAAGACACATGCTGTTGTCTGTTTTATTTTTATTTCTAAATAAAAATGAAATCAAATTAATTTTAAACCACATTCAACAAGAAAATCATGAATGTGGTAAAGTTAATATTTTTTAAAAGTGTAATAATATTTTAAATTAATAAAGTGAATAAAAACCAAAGTGTAATAAAATTGTGAAACGAGCATATTATTATTTTTAATCCCAAAAAGATAAACATTTCTGGGATTAAAAAGACCAATACGTCATTTTAAAATAAAATTGCCAACTCAAATATAAAATGTAAATAAGATATAATTCATGCTGATACCAAACTCTGATCTGCAGCTCAACACAAATGTATTATTTATGATGTATTTGTTACTACTGTTTTTCATAATATTGGAGTCAGTGCTACCTTAGAGAGAGATCTGTGATTGGCCTCCATAGCGAGCAGACCGGCGCAGCACACCAGCGCACTGGAGCTGGACAGGCCTGAACTGGCCGGGATCGTCCCATCCACCACACAACACATCCCTGCCAATGAAGACAAGCTCAGGTGCTCCTGCAGACACAAGATCAGGGGTCAGAGTACTTTGATTATTATAATGCATTCACAGGTGAGTATGTGCTTATGATGAACAGCTCATCACCTGGAGTCCTTTCACCCCACAAAGGAAGTAATAATGCCACTGAGGATTCTCTCTGTCAATGGAGATGGCATCAGCAGACACGGCGAAATCTCTGAAATAATTAGTTAATTAAATATATAAATAAAAGGTCAAAGAACATTTGAGCATGTAAAGTGTTTTATATGAAATTAAATAAATAAATTCAGTAAACTGTAACTTTTTAAAATTTATTTATAAGAATAAATTGATTAATTATTTTTTAACTAACTGTCAATTACATTTGTGCACAGAAAGAGCTTTTAAAAAAATTACAGACTAAATGTGATAAAATTGGACTTAAATAAATAAACAAATAGTCAACTAACTGCAACCAAAAACATTTAGTAAAATTATTTATTTATTCTAAATAACTAAACAGTCGAATACATTTGAGCATATAAAGATTTTTTTTCATAAATTACAGACTAAATGTGACTACACTGGACTGAAATAAATAAATAAATGCATACATATAAACATTCAGTCAACTAACTGTAAACAAACATGTAAAACATAACTGTGTTTATTATATATATATATATATATATATATATATATATATATATATATATATATATATATATATATATATATATTTATATATATAAACCTTTAAGTAATTCTATTACTTCTGTAATAATTTGATGCAACTTTTGACTGATCATTGAATGAATGAATGAATGAATGAATGAATGAATGAATGACGTGAGTGAGTGAGTAAGTGAGTAAGTGAGTGAGTGAGTGAGTGAGTGCGTGAAGTAAATAAATGAATAATTGGATGAATGGAGTAAATGAATATTGGAATGATTGAATAGAGTGAATAGATGAGTAAATAAATGAATTGAGTGAATGAATGAATGAATGAATGATGTGAGTGAGTGAGTGAGTGAGTGAAGTAAATAAATGAATAATTGGATGAATGGAGTAAATGAATATTGGAATGATTGAATAGAGTGAATAGATGAGTAAATAAATGAATTGAGTGAATGAGTGAATGAATGAATGAATAAATGAAGTGAATGAACCATTGAATGTATGAATAAATGAATCAAGTGAATGAATTAATGGAGTTAATGAATGAATAAATTGAGTGAGTGTGAGTGAATGAATGGATGGAGTGAGTGAGGGAGTGAGTGGGTAAATGAATGAATAAAGGATTGATTGAATAGAGTAAAATGAATCGAGTGAAGGAATGAATGAATGAATTAATAGAGTGAATGAATAAATAGATGAATAAATTGAGTGAATAAATAGAGTGAATGAATGAAGTGGGTGAATGAACAAATTAATGAATTTATGAATGAATTAATGGAGTGAGTGATTGGATAGATGGATAATCAATCCATCAATCCAATGGATAAATTAATTAATTAATGGAGTGAGTGAATTTATGAACGAATGGAGTGAATAAGTGAATGAATAAATTGAGTGAGTGTGAGTGAATGAATGGATGGAGTGAGTGAGTGGGTGAATGAATGAATGAATGAATGGAGTGAATGAATAAAGGATTGACTGAATGGAGTGAATAAATGAATTGAGTGAAGGAATGAATGAATGGATGGATAAATGAATGAATAGAGTGAATGAATAAATGGATAAAGGAATTGAGTGAATAAATAGTGAATGAATGAAGTGGGTGAATGAACAAACGAATGAATGAATGAATGATTGGATGGATTAATCATTTAACTATTTAATTAATTAAATTAATTAATCAATCTGAATGAAGTGAGTGTTTCATATTATAAATATAAATGAGTGATTAAATAAATGAATGAATGCATGGAGTGAGTGGGTGAATGAATGACTCCTGCAGAACAGAATTACTCACTTGTATTTGGGGTCAGTGTTTGTCAGCTGGATGGTTTTAGTGTCAGAGACAGAAACAGCAGCGAGAATACTCTGCTCTATCGCCATCGGCAGGACAGCATAGCCACAGTAATCAATATGCTCACCTGGAAAAACACGATTAAAGAGAGCATATAAAGAGCATCTGCTGCAGCATGTTCACATTACACCATGTTTTCTCAACAACTCACCGATCAAATTCACCCTCCCAGGAGCACAAGCATAGAAAAGCGGCATTTGTCCATATTTATCACGAAAAGCGGCTTTCAATTTCTGCAACCTGACAAAAGTATGATGATAAAACAAGATAACAAAAAACAAGAAGTGAATCGACGTGAAAAACTGTTCATAAGAATCGAAGTTCTCCGAAGAGCCACACGAAGATTTCCGAACTTACCTTTCATTTCCACTCAGCAGCACCTTGACTTTTGGTGGATTTGTGGCCATTACTATGCTTTTGATAAAAGGTTTTCTGGTAAAAACACTGTGCACGGGTGGACTGGCACTGTGGAAATGCTGTCAGGTGACTGTCACACCCGGAATCGCGCGTCAAACAACACGGAAGAAACTGACACGAATTTCTCCAAATCCATTCACCGCGTTCGGAAGCACTCGGAACAGGGATTCGGAAGTAATTGGTTATGCGCGGTCAAGTCTAGATGAGATACAGCTGCAGATATTCACGTAAATTGTAGCATAATTTTGACGACACTGTACATTAATAATTACTTTTACTTTACAATTTACTTTACTGTGAGGGTTGTGTTTAGGGTTTGGGCGTTAACAAAATACAATGTAATGGGTAATTTAATACATAATATGAATAATACTCAGTATAACTACTGATTATACATTCATATGATGGTTGAGTTTAAGGTTAGGGTAGGGATATACGTCAATAAAATACAATTTAATATATAACGTTAATATAAACAATTATTTTTAATTTCCGTCCGCAGCTGTATCTGTTCTAACAACAACGCGCGCCCACCTTACAGTGTGATGTCACATCGCATTCCTATGGAAGCCCGTTCCCGCCACTGAATAAAAAAAAGAAAAAGAATTAATAATAAAAAAAAAATTAATGATAATATAAAGAAAATTTAAAAGTCAGAATTCTGAGTTAATAAGTCAGAATTCCGAGTTATAAAGTCAGAATTCTGAGTTATAAAGTCGCAATTCCGAGTTATAAAGTCAGAATTCCGAGTTATAAAGTCAGAATTCTGAGTTATTAAGTCGCAATTCCGAGTTATAAAGTCAAAATTCTGAGTTATAAAGTCGCAATTCCGAGTTATTAAGTCAGAATTCGGAGTTACAAAGTCGTAATTCCGAGTTATAAAGTCAGAATTCCGAGTTATAAAGTCGTAATTCTGAGTTATTAAGTCGCAATTCTGAGTAATTAAGTCGCAATTCCGAGTTATTAAGTCAGAATTCTGAGTTATAAAATCGTAATTCTGAGTTATTAAGTCGCAATTCTGAGTTATTATGTCAGAATTCTGAGTTTATATCTCGCAATTCAGAGAAAAAAGGCTTATCTGAGTCTTATCTGTATGGCATGGAAGTAGGTTACATCGCTGGACCTTCTTATGAAGGCTATAGCCTAAATGGAAAAGATTATAGAGGATTATTTTTGGTGCGGTTTTACTAATAGAGAAATCTTAATTTTATTGGAGGAATCACACAACATAAAGTTTAGTTTGCGGACTCTTGAGAGAACGTTATGTATGAATCAGTTGTGGCGGAGACGCAATAAAACAGACGAGGCCGACGTGGCACGTTTTATACACCAACAGCTACAGACATCGGGACGACAACATGGATATCGTTGGATGCACCAGAAATGTTGGCTTTCTGGCATTATTACAGACAGAGAAACTGTCCGTCAGTTGATGCGGCTGTTAGATGGACAGGGAGTTGACCTGCGCGCTCGCGGTCGTCTGCGGCGACGCATGTATAACAGCCGCGGACCAAACTATGTTTGGCATATTGACGGGTACGACAAGTTGAAACCTTACGGAATATGCATAAACGGATGCATTGATGGGTTTTCCAGAAAAATGATCTGGCTTGAAGCATACAAAACGAACAATGACCCACGAGTAATTGCGGGTTATTTCATACAAGCTGTTGCTGAGAATAACGGATTTCCACATAGAATTCGCATTGACCATGGAACTGAAAATACGCATTTAGCAGATATGCAGACATTCTTCAGAGGCACTGCTAGTGCCGAATCTGTCACGCTTGGTCCAAGCACGGGGAACCAGAGAATTGAACGATGGTGGTCCACTTTGAGAAGTCAGTGCATACAATTTTGGATGGATCATTTTGAACAGCTAAAAGAAGATGGGCACTTTGTTGATAGTTTCATTGATAAATCTCTCATCCAGTTTTGTTTCCAGCATTCTATACAGGTAACATTTGGTTTACTATAGTTTATTTAATCATAAAAACAATATTGCCGTTAAAGATTAACTTAATATTTACATAGCCTACAATATGCAGTTTACAGTGTGTTTATTAATTTAATTTTGTTGCTTTTATTTTATAAAGGAAGAGCTTGATGAAATAGTCAGTGCCTGGAATTGCCACAGGATACGGCCAACTCACAATCCACGTGCTCCCAGTGGTCGACCTTCAATAATGTTTGCTGTTCCCAGCTTATATGGAGTGCAGAATTTCTTGCATCCAATTGAACAAACAAAGCTGAGTATTTGCAAAGAGGAGTGTTTAGTTAAAGACTACCCTTGTGATGAGGATGTCTTTCAACTGTGCGTAGAACTGATGGATGAACATAACCTTGCATTGTCAGATGATGTTTATGAAATTACAGACCTTTACCTTAAGCTTCGTGAACTAATCCTTGAAGGACTGGACTTGGATGACTAGATGCACCATTGAGATCTTATCTACAACTTTCACTAGAAGGTAAAGGTATTGTACACACACACACATACACACACACACATACACACACACACACACACACAATATTATCTGTGAGCATTATTTGAAACACTTCTATTGTGCTTTTTTCATGCAAGTCTCAAAAGAACTCTCTGAGGTTAAAATCTCTGCAATTCCCACTTTACTTTCACTGTGCTGTGTCTGTCTATCAAGATAACAGGTGAGCAGGATTTATATTTCACTTTATTATTATTTGGCTTTAAACATGAATATGTTAATGAATTTTGTTACCATTATGCCCCAGACTCAAAAAGTCATTACATCTTTAATTATGAAACTGATAACAAGCCAGTTGTCTAAATGCCATAGTGTATAATTTAAGGGCATAATATTTAAATTGGGATTGCCACTGACATGTCATATTTTTATATGAAAAAAATTCTATAAACAAAACATTAACACAATGCCATTATTGATACAACTGGAATTGTATTTTTTTCTGCATCACAGTTGTGTTACAACTTAGCTGCATTTAACAGACATGTCAAATAACATTGCTTTTTTATGTACTGGGGCACATAAACAGCATGCAAAATGCTCACAGCAAACAAAGAATAATTTTAAAACATGAATTCTTCGTTACTAATGAATGAATGACACATCTGATGTATCTTCTGTGCCACTGTGGCAATCGAAGGATGTATTTTATTGATGCTGATTGTATTTGATTAGTAACAGCCCTATCTTCTAGGGTTATGGGATTAATGTACCTTTACTCTACATACTATAATGGAACAACTGTTTACATTCCATCATTTTCATACACGCTTCAGGATCCCTTGTCTGTCAGACACAGTGCTCAAAGTACAGTAAATAACCTCTAATATAATTCTTTATGATGACACACAATCACAGTGATGTTGCTTTGTGTTTTCAGAAGGAATGAATAATTTGTTCCAGACCATCCCATCCTCATGTGCAAAAGAAGGCCAGCAAACTTAGGTAGATGAGATAATAAAAGTGCATCAAGATGCACTTCACACACAAAAAAAAACTTTTTTATGACTACTTTTTAAATGACATCTTTCCCAACTACAGTAATGCACATTTTTGCATGATTTCAAACACTTTTGTGGTGCTCTTTTAATACTTTTAGACCTAACCTGAATGCAATAGAAACAGAGGAAGTGAGTTTTAGAAGTATTTTGTTACTCAAAAGTAAAATAATTTTGTTTAAACTGTAAAGCAATAGTACTGAAATTTTTCAAAATGTATAGAATTTTCATTTGTTTCACCTTAGGAATATAAAGGGGATGTATATTTAAAACATAAACTAAAGGGTTTAAATGGTAAACTGTCTGTATTTTGTGTTATACCTGAAATAAAGAACTGAATTTGTAATAGTATTTTTATTATTAAATATTCAACTTTGTAGTAGTACATTTTTGTTTCAAACAAATGCTCGAACAGTATTCCCAATGTTTTTCCTATACATGCTTAACGAACCTGTAATCATTTTAACATGGTACACTGGCTGTCAGGTTTTGTGCACCACTACAGAGCTTTAAGTGAAATTGATTTTAAAAGTTCAAAGTTTTTTTTTAATTAAAGCAGACTTTGATGAGCAATTTATTTATTGGCCAATAAAAAATGCAATGCTGAAATGCAAAAATTTATATGGGCTGAATATAAACAAAAAAGTAAATTTAGTTATGTTCTACTTAATTTGTTTGTTTAAATTCAGCCTAAACAATTTGTTTGCAACCACTTTTTGTAAATCCAATAAATAATTTTTTTTTTCAGTGTAGTAGCCTACTCACTCCATCTTGAATTCTCAAAAAAACATGGCACAATATATGGAGGTTGTGTTGTTTAATGTATGAGTACTTAACATTACAATGTGGTACAAGAAAAAATAAAACAAACCACATTAAAACTATTTCAATAAAACAATGTTATAAAATTGTTATGTATTGTTGCAATAATGCAACACCCAACTGTATAGAAACACAAACTTAAAAGGATAGTTCACCCAAAAATGAACTTGTCAATTTCCTCACTCCTTGCTTGTTTCTTTCTTCTGTTGAAGAAAGCTGAAAACCTGTAACCACTGACTTTCATAGTATTTGTATTTTCTTTTATGGAAGTCAATGGATACAGGTTTGCAGCTTTCTTCAAACTATCTTCTTTTGTGTTCAACCAAAGAAATAAATCCATAGAGGCTTGTAAACACTTGAGGGGTGAGTAAAAAGTGAGAACATTTTCATTTTTTTAGTGAACTATCTCTTTAGGAACACATAATCATTCAGACATTTATGTCAGGGTAGATGCAACTTGTACAATTAAATGTAAACAGTTGTTTGTAACTATGAAGAAAACTTTCACTATTTAGGGGCAACATTCAATGAACAATTAAAGTGATTGTTTTACTTTATGAACTTGTCAAATAATGGTAGAGCGTGTACATGTATGAAAAAGGAACCATTAAAACATTTGGACAGTTCCAAGCCTATTTGACTGAACAGTTGAAATTAACAATTTAATGATTTAACTCAAACATTTGGTTGCACCTATTTTTTTTTAATCAAATCTCAATCATCAAAAAAAAAAAAAAAACTCAATCATCAAAAATAATAAAGGTTGGTCTGCATTCAATGTAACCAGCAATATGTAAGTGCAAAATTAAAGGGAATGATTTACTTTCTGTATACAGTGTGAATTAACTGTATGAAGTGTAATAAGAATGACAGAAAACAATAGCTTGCATAGGAGCTGGCCACAACTCAGTTCCGACTAAATCCACTAAACTATGTCCATGACCCAGATGTTGCTTTCAAGGACTTTGTTCATTTCAGATCTGAAATCAGGGTAGTTGTCATAGTGCACTGAAAGCCTCAGAAAACAGCCACATGTGTGCGCCACTGGTCTTCTCTCAAACCCTTTAAGGTCTGTGAAATCAACTGTTATAGCTTTGCCTATAAACAAATCTGATCCAGTACAGAATCGAAGAAACAGAGACTGCCGTTTTGCATCACACTCCCTCAAGTAAGTTGTCAAGTGCTTTGAAATGTCCTTTTGCTGTACATTCATTGTTTCAGGAAATTTGAGAGATTGCACAATTTTCCTCACTGTTGGTTGTAATGCACAGTACACATCTTCAATTTCCTCAAGGTCCTTCCTCAGAGGTCCAAGTATGCATGCCCACTGTTCAAGAACATAAGCAGGCTCTTGAATGAGAGTTTTGTGAGCCAGTTCTTCCAAAATTTGCTTGAAGTTTTCATTTGTTGGAATTCTTCGACAACTGTAGTTGTCTAAGGTCTCAAGCAATTCCTCCTGGTCTGCACTACAGAAGTCTTTTCTGCAGCTTTCTAACAAAGCACACTCGTTTTCTGAGACATACTTCAAAAAGTTCTCAATCAGATCACTTTTCACAGATCCCTGTATTGCTTGCTGGAGGATGACAGGTGCAAGTTTTATTGGGAGATATTTCTCTTTCTTCCAGCCGAACAAAATTATTCGGGCCACACTTTCCCACTTTTCTTTGCCAAAGTCATGTCGAAGAAAGGGAACTTTAAAATTGTTCCCCAATGTGCACTGATCATAAAATTCCTGCCAGAACTCTGATAGGCAATCCCTAAACACTCCACCAACATCATGACCCATCTCAAACTGTCCATTTGGGAGCAGCAGCTTCACTTCTACTTCACTCTGTGTATGAATAAGGGTTTCATCACAGAAATGGGCAATGAGCTCTGAAAATATTTGTCCACGATGAACAACAAGGATTTTTTTCTGTGGAGCAATGGGTTCTGGGCTCAGCGGCAAAGTGTCATCTAAGTTTTGTTCATCTATTCCAATGATGTCACCAGTGAGTACTGTTACTACATTGCTTGAATCTAAGTAATCTGGCAAGGTCACTAAAGAACTTTGAAAAGATACATTCAGGTCATCATCTGCAATATGATCCTCTGTGGAATGAAAGGGAGATGCAGTGTCATTAACCGGACTATCTACATAAATTACATCCATCTCTGAAGGAAAGAAGTCATTCATCCCACTGGAAGTAGAGGGAAGGCTTTGATCCTGGTTATTACTGTGAAAGTTCTCCATTTGATCTGACATTTCCTCTTCACTTTCTGTTTCCACTTCCCTCTCCACCTTTTTTGTTGTCAAGTAGAACCTCATCATTGTGAGTTTGGATGCATTATACATTTCCCCCACTGTAGATTCTGCATCTAGTGACACTTCCTGATAATTTGTTAGATCCAATTTAAACTCAGAAATACTCCCATGAGAATTTTTTCCATTTGGAAAAAACAGACGAATTGCCTCCTCAATCAGCTCTTCCCTTTTCCATTCTTTTGGAACACTCAACTTCCTTGTTCCCCCTCCTTTTTTTGCTCTCATTTGAACAAAGCCCTGACCATCATGGTGCATCCACCCCATTTCAATTTTTCTTACAGTACGCTGAGAATGTTTTTTTGTAGTATTTTGGGTTTCTGTTTGTGAATTGTCAGGTTTTTGTCTTTTGGTCAGTTTTGATTTGAGGCGCTCAAACAGCTTTGACTTCCTGCAAGTTGGTTCTCTTTCTTGCCTCCTACAAAATCCCATCACGGCCAGTCTGTCTCCATATGAAGGAAAATAGCTTCTCATCTGATCATCAGTCATTAACAGTAGGACACTGACATCAATCTGCAAAATAAATAAATACTTACATAAATAAATACAGACACACACACACTCACGCGTATATATATATATATATATATATATATATATATATATATATATATATAGATATATATATATAGATATATATATATATATATATATATATATATATATAGATATATATATATATATATATATATATATATAGATATATATATATATATATATATAGATATATATATCTTTACATATATGTATGTACTGTATGTATGTATGTATGTTTTTAGATATATATATATATATATATATATATATATATATATATATATATATATATATATATATATATATATATATGTGTGTGTGTGTGTGTGTGCGTGCGTGCGTGTGTTTATGTGTAATCCACCTATGCAGTTTCAGAGTTGTGCATAAAGTAAATCAAACTAAATTTAGAGTACCAAAACTAAATAATAACAAATCTGAGTTGGCTGAATAAAGTAAATTTAATACTAAAGTATTTAAGTAAATTACCCTTAAAGATTGTTGGTGTATGGGTTCACTATTTATATTTAAATGGCACTCTGACTTCTTGTACTTTGTACTTCCTTATAATACAGTAAACTTGCTATATTTAATGTTTTCATAAGAAATCCAAAAGAAAGACATTGAAACATCTAAGGAGTCGATACAGTAACTGAGCTAAATGAGTTAACCTCTGCTACCATCTACTGGTTATAAATGACAAGTTCATGTTATTTTATTTATTTTTATTTTCATATTTCATTTCATATTTCTGCCATTACATACATTTTGGTACTTTGTTTTTCAATAAATGTATTAAATTTCTGTAATATTCCCCAATGGTGTAGTACTGTTTTCTTTGAGTATGCCTTTAAGTAACTATGAATGGTTTAAAAAAGAATGTAAAATATGGTCATTCAAAATATGGCATTAATATATGTTTTTTAAGTACCAATAAGCAGTCTGCTAGTATTACGCATGTCAACAAGCAACTGGTTAATATTAAGATTCAGTCACTAAACTGAAGTATAATTGAAAGTGTTTAGGTAAACACTGGAGCTTTGCCAAAGTGTTCAGCTTAGGTTAAGTTATTTATTGTAAAATAAACAGTATATAACTACTTTAAGAAATAAAACTGCAAGTGACTAAAATTAAACATGCATTAAAATGTCCACTTCTTCCAAATTATGACTTTAAAAGTGTGTGGTAAATTGTTTAGGTATTACCTTGTCTTCCTCCAGTCGTTTGATAGTTGTTTCAGGGATGTTTCTCTCCCTTAGTAAAATTATTAATTCGTCCATCCTACAATGATAGTTTTAAAAGGAAAACATAGTGAGGCTAGAGGCCAATATAAAGCCTAGACCGAGTATATAAGCCAGAAAACAAAATCCATGTACTTTTGTGGTTAGTATACTGTACATAACAAAGCAAGCTTTGAATCCAAACCTAATTTTACTCCCTTTTGGTGCAATGTAAACTAGCCTACTGAATTGTCCATAAAAGCAACACGACTACTATTCGAGGAAACCGCATGAGCCTGTAGGCTATGATACCACACACGCAAAACTTTCGGATTTTACACTCGCCAAAGGCTTCTATTATAACACGGCATTTACTGTAACACTTCATATCGTAAATAATTATCATGCCAAATAGTAAATATGACCATACCTTGGCGTCGCAGAAACGTTCAGCTGCTGGCGACAGGAACTCTCGTAACGTAATATGAAATGTCGTGAGAAATTGTCGAAATTCAAAAGATTTTTTTATAACTCAGAATTGCGACTTAATAACTCATAATTGGGACTTCATAACTCAGAATTCTGACTTTATAACTCAGAATTCTGACTTTATAACTCGGAATTGCTACTTTATAACTCAGAATTCTGACTTTATAACTCGGAATTGCGACTTTATAACTCAGAATTCT